>NC_064305.1:26973438-27273438 GCF_023373825.1 Bactrocera dorsalis | reverse complement strand
TTTTGAGCTTCTATTTCATTGCTAAAATTCCATAACCTCTGCAATAGAGGCGTCAACTTAGACCCTTGATTTAATACATCTTAAAATAAATACACATTCAATTCTACTAAACCAAAACATTTAACGATTTCAAGATTTTTGAAAATATACTGTATCGTTTTAGGCTTAAATATATTGTCCAGGAACAATAAACACCAAAGCATTTTAAAAGAAACTTTGATAGACTCAACTATAACTTATTAAGGCATAGTTAAACCTATAACATATAATAAGTTATTAACGAAAAGTAGGATATTCAAGTACGAAAAAAAAATATTTGAAGGAAAAAACTTAAAATATTATAGCTATTAGGAACAAACAAAATATAGTTTTGGACCTAAATGTATAAACAGAGATACATAGTTTAAATATTTTTTTTGTAGACATGCGGTAAACCGAGACTGAGGAATAATGTAAAAACTTAATTTATATTCTTTTATTGTACTCGTATATAGAGCACGGTTTAGTTTTCGGCGCAAGTAAAATGATCACCTCCAAAAACTCATATTCTTGGAGCATTTGGGCAGCCTCAAAACATTCTTGTTTAATTAAGGTTTTAAACGCAAACAACTAATTTAAAGACGAACTCCTTTAGGAATGTGCAGGGTAGGCCATTTAAAGTTGACCCATCTGGCAACGCTGTAACTTTTAACAGCGCTGACAAATCGGCTAATGTCATACCGCGTTAGAAGCGTCATTCGAAGACAATTTATACCATGGAACAGTACACTCCAAAAGAACGCGCTGAAATTGTTCAGCTTTATATTCAAAATAACTTTTCAATTGTGTTAACTCAACGTGCGTTTCGCAAAAAAAATAAAGTGAAAAGTGCTCCAGTTAAGAACACAATTAAGTCTTTATACGCAAAATTTGTGAACACCGGTAATCTCAGTAATGCCAGTCATGCATCCAGACAACGCACAAGACGTTCTGATGAAAATATCGAAGCTGTACGAGCCAGTATTGAGGAGACTCCATCGACATCGAGTTATCGCCGCTCTCAGGAATTAGACATCTCTCGCACCACTCTCCGACGCATAATTCATAAAGATTTGAAGATGTTTCCATATAAAATTCAAATGGCACAAAAACTAAACCCAGCTGATTATCCGCGACGCCTTAATTTTGGCAAATGGGCCATCGAAATGGCTGAAAACGAACTTGACTTTTGGCGAAAACTCATCATGTCAGACGAGGCACATTTCTCGTCTCGCCACCAGACTTTTATTTGTGGGGTTATTTGAAATCCAAGGTATACGCTAATAAGCCAAAGACCTTAGCTCAACTGAAAGCCAACATTCGACGTGAAACAGCCGCCATATCATCCGAAACATTGGCCAAAGTCATGGAAAATGTCGAAAAAAGAGTGCATTTAGCTGTCAAAGCTAAAGGTGCCCATTTTTGCGATCTAATTTTCAAATATTAGCTGAAACAAATTCCCTTGGACCAAAATAAATTATTTTTGAAATGAACAAAAAACATTGTTTTCTTTTGTTCTTTTTTTTTAGAAACAAATGGGTCAACTTTAAATGGCCTACCCTGTATCTAGGTGTCAAAAATTTAACTTCGTTACAGTCTCATCGACTTTTTTCCCTTTTTTGCATATTTTTTTACAAAAACATTTTCTCAAAGATGATTTAAAACACTTGTCCGAAATTGAAAATAATTCAAAAGCAGCAGTCCAAATAGTATAGTACATATGTATATCTCAATGTTTCTTTTCAACAAGCTAAATTTGCGAAATTTCGCATATGTGGTATATTTACATACATCACTGAATATTTATATGCAAATATTACATGTAGTTTTCAGACTATATTAAGTGGTTTACGGTTTTCCTTTGCTAACAAAAACGTCTACGAACCAAAACGTTTCTAAAAGCACATGCTTATTTATTTATACCTTAAGTGCAATATCAGTCTCTCTTTTGGTTTAAAATCAGTTTAAATCCTCTTTGATTATTTCTTTCATTAAATTTTAGAGGAAACTCTTTATATGCCAAAGTATTCTAAAGCTCTCAAGGGCTGATAAAATTTAAGTAACTATGTTATGTTTATTTAAAGCTTACACTTCGCATCACGAAATATTGAAATATTATAATAAAAGCTAATACGTATAGAATACTACCACAAAATGGTATTTTGTATTATGACTATATACAGCTAAGGCAAAAGTATATCAAAAACAAAAACAACAATGTACTTAATTTTTAAAATTCAATATGAAAAAATGTCTCGACAATTTATTTAGCACTCAAAATGTTGGCTCTCTTCAAAAGAGGCTTCAAAAATTGCAAGCGCGGTATATGCTGTGCGCTGCAGCGAAGAAAAATGCTTTTTCGCTACAATTTCCTTTGAGTCCATTGCTCCTTTCACGGTATTCACTTTGAAGCTGCTTTGATTTTGCCCTACAAAGTAGTGAATAGGTAAAAGAAATGTATGCTTTAAGTGTATTTGTTTGTGTATAGTAGTGTAAACCTTATTTCGATATATGGTAAGCTAATGGAGCTTTTCCATCGAAAAGAAAAGTTTGTGAGCAGAAATTTGTTTTCGCGATTTTTTTTATAAATATGAAACATATATCGTCAGTATAAAAAATTTTATTCAATCAAATTTCTCCAAAAGGCTCTCACAATTTTGTTTAATGTATCTGAAAAAGTAGTTTTTCCATAAAAACTTAAACAATAAAAGATTTGGTGTCTTATACATATATGTATATTATTAGCCATTATTGCATTATCACCCCAAGTTTCGTCGTGTCTGAAATATTTATATTATTATTATAAACATAATTTAGCGAAGTGAAAAATATGTGACTTAACACAAAAAGGCTATACGTATTTAAGATAGTGGCTAGGTCAATAAATAACCAACCCAGAATCAGAAATAATTATATTAAGGATAATTAGCGTTAAACAACATTAGATTTAGGAAATGCATGATTTAAGATTTATTTTGAATAATGCAAAGAGTTTAAGGGAGTTTAATTTCAATTGCGTTTTATACATTTTCGCTTAATGGTGAATATGATCATGATGATATACACCGGTCAACAAAAAAAATATTTTTTGGGGGGTTTCTGTTCTCACGCTTGAATTCTGATTCTAGACATTGAAAAACACTTAAATATTAATCATTAGTTCTTTAAGTTTTCTTTGGGCTGATCTACATCGATAAGTACATTTTAATCCATAAATCAAAGATGGCAGCACTCTGATTAACCCGAAAGTAAGCAGTATTATTATTTGTAAGAGGTACAGTAGTGAATGTTAACCTGTTTATTATAGCTGTAACAACAATATTAGTGTATTATTCAATTAATAATAATATTTTAATACGAGAGATCTCATATGAGCATAAAAGAAATACAAAAAATATTCACTTTTACACAGTAATTTCTTGTTATTTTACATTTATATATTATTGCTTATCACACATCTTGAATAAAAACGACTCTTGTATTTAAAAAAAAGTTTTATAATTACAACCTATAGTGAAATTGTAGAAAAAATATAAAAATCAGTCATTTCTGCTTAAAAATCGAAAAATTGCTCTAATTTCTACGAAAGCAAACTTTAACCGAAAAACAAAAAATGTTCCTTATTTTTGTCGTAGGAGAAACTAAAATTTAATATGTAGAGTCAGACCCAAAAACGTGTTGACCGGTGTATATCAATTTTTAATCAAGTCATCTCTTGCATCATATGCTAACGTATTTTGCAATCCTCTAAACAGTCGTTAAATTCAGTTTCATTCAAACGACCTTTGGTTGAAATTTTCCCGAAAAATCACCGAATGCACTTTATAAACTTCGCAAAAAAAATCGTATACTAAACGCTAATTATTAGTTCGATGTGACATTTGGTGTAAATGTCTCTTACAGTGATACTAACCCAGAAAAAAAAAATATTTCGTCAAATAGGTTTTCGCATGAAAATTAAATTCAAAAGTCTTATTATTTTTTGTCCACAATGATTTATCTATATGTACACAGCTATCTTGATTAATTTTTGGTGAGTTTAAAAATAGAATTGCTGAAAAATGCAAGTTGATAAAATTAAACCAGCTTTGACTTAATAAGTTAAAGCAGTGTTCAGAAATATTGTTCCATAACCTAGTCTCAAATATGTGACTGCCGTTTTTCTTATCTTTTACCGGATATTTTTCTCTGTTTCAGTCTTTTATTTGCTTTAGTAATCCTTTCAGCGAATTTCAGTATGGTCATTGACTCAATCATTTCGACAAGCAGACACATACAATATGCTTGACCACATGTGTTCGCTTGTCCTGACCTGTCCTCGCGCTGTCGTATCAGTTTACCAAATCTCGTTATCTAAATTACTACTTTGCAACACGTTGCGCCAACATACTTACTAAATTAAAACATGTGAATGTGTGGAACAGATGACGCCCACACAGACACACCAAAAGCCTACTGTTGTCAGCTCGTACCGAGTACGGTAAACGTGTGTGTACCTAGTTACTATTCAGTAAGCCACCCAGCTCATTTAGAAAAATTTAATTTATTTTCAGTCACACTATTATTGACTACGCAAAAATACAATCGTAATAAGTGCGGATGCTGAATGATTTCGATTTCACGAATTCACTTTCAATGGCCAGGTAATGAGAAAAGTTTCCAGTGATTGTGATGCAATTATGTGGAAGGTTAAGTAGATTAATTATATGAAATGAGCTATGATTACAAAAACATTGGAACATTAAATTAAATAGCCAGATACTCAAGTGATATAGGAATGGAAAGATAAATCGGAACTCTCCCAAAGACTTTCATCGGGGTGAGTAACCGGAACAGTGCTGACTTACTTTTCTGGCGTATTGGCATACCCAAAACTGAAATAGTTTACAAACGAGACTAGTAGAACCTTCTTGGAAAATTTGCATTTGGGGGAGGAGCAACACTGGCAATAATTCGAAACGAGTTCTTGCTTCGTGTGTGTAGCTGTGTAAATACGATTTCTGTAGTGATTGTATCCGACACCTTTCCCGGACCACATGTAAACTCTAAGTATCATGTTCGGGATATATAAGTTTTACTAACATCTGAAACAGAAAGGCTTACCTTTAAAGAATTTGTTTGACAATTAATCCTTTGAATGAAAACTAAGTATATAACGAGGATTTTTATGAATAAACCACTTTACCAGTAAAATCCTCTTAACTTCCAACTTGTCTGAACAATTTTATCAAAAGAAGACTCAGTGTGTTACCGCGGGCATATCTTCTTCTTCTTTCTTCACTGGCGTAGACACCACTTTCGCGATTATAGCCGAGTCAACAACAGCGCGCCAGTCGTTTCTTCTCTTCGCTACGTGGCGCCAATTGGATATTCCAAGCGAAGCCAGGTCCTCATCCACTTGGTTCTTCCAACGGAGTGGAGGTCTTCCTCTTCCTCTGCTTCCCGCGGCGGGTAGTGCGTCGAATACTTTCAGAGCTGGAGTGTTTTCATCCATCCGAACAACATGAACTAGCCAGCGTAGCCGCTGTCTTTTAATTCGCTGAACTATGTCAATGTCGTCATATATCTCGTTGCCTACTCAGTCCGAAGTAGTACCTGTTGGCAAAAGTAATCCTGCGTTGGATTTCCAGGCTGACATTGTTGGTGATGTTAATGCTGGTTTCTAAATAGACGAAATTATCTACAACTTCAAAGTTATGACTGTCAACAGTGACGTGAGAGCCAAGTCGCGAGTGCGATGACTGTTTGTTTGATGACAGTAGATATTTCGTCTTGCCCTCGTTCACTGCCAGACACATTTGCGTTGATTCCTTGTTCAGTCTGGAGAAAGCTGAACTAACGGCGCGGCTGTTGAGGCCGATGATATCTTATAAAAGATTGTACCTGCTCGATTAAGTTCTGCAGCTCGAATAATATTCTCCAGCAGCAGATTGAAGAAGTCGCACGATAGGGAGTTGCCTTGTCTGAAGACTCGTTTGGTATCGCACGGCTCGGAGAGGTCCTTCACGATCCTGACGGAGCTTTTGGTGTTGCTCAACGTCAGTTTACACAGCCGGATTAGCTTTGCGGGGATACCAATTTCAGACATCGCGGCATAGAGGCAGCTCCTTTTCGTGCTCTCGAAAGCAGCTTTGAAATCGACGAATAGATAGTGCGTATCGATTCTCCTTTCACGGGTCTTTTCCAAAATTTGGCGCATGGTGAATATCTGGTCGGATGTTGCTTTGCCAGGTCTAAAGCCACACTGGTAAGGTTCAATCAGTTTGTTGACGGTGGGCTTTAATCTTTCACACAATACGCTCGATAGAACATTGTAGGCGATGTTGAGGAGGCTTATCCCACGGTAGTTGGCGCAGATTGTGGGGTCTCCTTTTTTATGGATTGGACATAGCACACTTAAATTCCAATCGTTGGGCATGCTTTCGTCTGACCAAGAAGCTGATGCATGCTCCTAATCAGTTCTTCGCCGCCGCGTTTGAATAGCTCGGCCGGCAATCCATCGGCCCCCGCCGCTTTATTGTTCTTCAGGCGGGTAATTGCTATTCGCACTTTTTCATGGTCGGGCAATGGAACGTCTGCTCCATCGTTATCGATTGGGGTATCGGGTTCGCCTTCTCCTGGCGTTGTGCGTTCACTGCCATTCAGCAGCCGTCGTTCAGCTCGTCGTACCAGCTGTTCTTTTGCACTTTCCGAAAACCAATGGTTTCGGTTTCAGCTGTACGTAAGGAGTTTGAAATTCCGTCCCACAGTTCCCTTATACCGAGTTGTTGACGAGTGCTCTCAGAGAGCAGGAGTGCAAGCCGAGTAGAAAATCTTTCGGCTGTCTGTTGTGATTGCAGCTTCTCGACGTCGAACCTTCCTTGTGTTTGTTGGCGTGCGTTTTTTGCTGCACAGAGGCGGGTGCGAATCTTAGCTGCAACAAGATAGTGGTCCGAGTCGATGTTAGGACCTCGGAGCGCACGCACATCTAAAACACTGGAGACGTGTCTTCCGTCTATCACAATATGATCGATCTGGTTGGTAGTTTTTCGATCCGGAGACAGCCAGGTAGTTTGATGTATCTTCTTATGCTGGAATCTAGTACTACAGATAACCATATTTCGGGCCCCGGCGAAGTCGATCAGCCTCAACCCATTTGGGGATGTTTCCTCGTGGAGGCTGAATTTACCGACCGTAGTGCCAAAGATACCTTCTTTGCCCACCCTGGCGTTAAAGTCGCCAAGCACGATTTTGACATCGTGGCGGGGGCATCTCTCATAAAAAGCATCTTTGGTCACATCGTCCTTCTCTTCCGTCGGGGCGTGGGCGCAAATCAGCGAAATGTTGAAGAACCTCGCTTTGGTGCGGATTGTGGCCAGGCGTTCATTCTCCGGAGTGAATGATAGTACTCGGCGACGGAGTCTCCTTTCTGTCCTTGTCCCGTCCATCGCATTTCTTGGACGGCGGTGATGTCAGCCTTTATCTTTACGAGGGACCGGACATTCGTTTGCCATGGTCGTCATCAAACGGGGGTCTTTCATCCGAGGCTGATTGTTGGTTTCCATTGGGGGTGTTTTTTTACGTGGCGGGTCCCAAACCCAGCGCACAACCCTATGCAGGGGATGTTTCGCTTTCTCACTTTAGCTCGCCTTCAAACGGATGTTCTTAGGCTACCCAGAGGATACTTGGTCAAAGACGGGAAGTCGTGAGCTGCTTGAGTCATATGTAAAAGAATCGTTTCTGGCCACTCCCAAGTGAATGGCGATCAGAGAACTTTCCTCACTTGCGTGAACTTCTACACATGACTCCATCCTCCATATACTAGAGAGTTATTTCGTATTAAAAGAACTTTAACTAAAGTAAAATATATTATTCTAGCCGACCTAACCTTTCTTATATAACTTTTGTGGTAGAAATGTTAATACTTACTTGTGATAAGTATATATATAAATTTGGCGTTCTAAGTGCTGTTTGTTAATAAGCGAATATTGTAAATCATTTTTTGAACATACCTGAAAAAAAAGAAAAATATATACTATATATAAATATTTGATTAAGATTTGAGCGGTATTTGCTCACATACTACGATTTCTAAAGCCTAAACAGGAACTGCTAATTATATTCTTCGACATAATATACCGACAATTTCAATTTATATAAAGCCAATTTTATATATTTGCTACTATTTATATTTACACGCTTTCTGTATTACAATTTATAACAAAAAGTTTTGCAACATGTAATTCTTTTTATTCAAAGATATTCTAAGTTTATTTACTTTATCGACCTGCAACGACAGGGGTGAAGAGGGAGAAAAATGATGGTTATTTTCAAATGGAAGCAGAATGAGCTAGAACTGTTGAGCTGTTGCGGGCAGTTTAATTTTTTCAAGCGCAGTCAGCTGACTTCTGGCATTATTGGCAGCTAATAGCTGCAATAACAACAACCGTTTAAAAAGAAATGAACGAAAATATAGTGTATATTCTCTTACACTATAGTATTAGTGTAGTCACAATCCTTGAAATGCCGTGTTAAGCGTGCAAAGTTGCGGTCTCTTCGGTTTCGTGGGGAGGAGCTGAAGTGAAAATAGCGCTTTAAGCGTAACGTCATCAGCATGCAGTGTGTGTATGTGTGTTAGTGCGCGAGCTTCAAGCATATGTTTGGTCAGCGAAAAAGTCCGCAACCGCATGCAACCACTCAACCGCATAAATCTGGGCAAGTGAACGTGGCAGGGTGGTCGTTACAGGCGCAGAAAATGTGCATCAGTAGCTGGCGTTATGTAAAGTAGACTCCAGCATACAGACTTATGTAAGGATGTGCTTATAACGAGGATATAGCCGTTGAAACAAGTGAAATATTAAGATAAGCAAATATTTTTGTTGTTTTTTTTCACTTTTTGGTCAACGATATGAGTGTGCCGTTGCTGCTCCGTTCACTACGATTTTTTTTATTTACTTGCAAAAGCGTTTTTTTGCCACTCTACATCAAAAATCGATTGCCGTGTGTGCGGTATATAGTATACTAAAGAGGCATATTTTGCTAGCGCAAGGACACATATGTACTTCAACAACGCAACGCAGGGAGTTGACAGTGCTCGCCTTTCAGCTCGTAAAATGCCTAAATACCTTGGAGACGCATGAAATGGTCAAGTCAGTTTGTTGAAAAAATATATAATATTATTATTCTATACTAGTTGGAAAAACAGTTATCTGAGGGCAGTACTATGTTCTATTTTATTGTTGAATTATTTAAAATTTACTCCCTTTTACATATGCTCTGCCCAAAGTTTCTTTCAGTTTTGTAACTCTCAAATAAAATCGAATAAATCGATAAGTTATGTACATAAATACATTTTCTCATGAAAACAAAATTAAAAACTATCTCTCGCGAGCTCCTCCATTAGTGATCCGTTTTCAATCGTCGTTTGGACAGGCACTGCTCATTTGGTTTATTTATATAATATTGACTTACGGAATTCTGATATATCAGAATATTGGGACTACATATAGGAGCAAAATATTAAAAATTATCCAAGCAAGAAAAAATGTTAAATAATGTGTTGCATATAAATTTTAAAATTCTAAGTTTTTTAAAATAAAAACGAGGTCAAAACACTGTAACGCCCTAACCAGATGTATAATGATTTGTGGAGTAATAAAAACAAGATGAAGACAACAATAGCTGAGCACTACGAGGAAGTAAGCATAACACAGCACCGCGCCACCGCACATATTCAACATTAATTTAATTTTTTTTCTTTCATATTTTTTTTTTCATCATTTTTTTATATACACAATTTGCATCTGTTTGCATTTGGTCATAAACATTTATTTTTTATGTTTTTTTCCATATTTGAGTTATGATATCAGCAATTTTGAAAAAATGTCGTTTTGAGAAAAAAGGGTTTAAAATTTCAACTACCCAATTTATACCTGTGAGCGGTCGCTGTTCAGAACGCTGCTTCAAAAATTGTTCAAGATACGACCTTGCCGGTTTCACAAGATATTTCTGAATATATAGTCTATCGAAAAATCAACAAAAATGATTTTTTAGCCCCTTAAATGCAATTTATTCGTCAGAGTAAGATAATAAAAATTATGGTTATATTTCCATGTAAAATATCTATATAAATTTTCAAAACTTTTCTTGAACTTCTACAACTGTTCAGTTCATGACGCCGTTCTTTGCAAAACTTTAAATATTGCATTGTGCACATATAAATTTGGTTAATCAATTAAAATTATTTTTAAATATAATAAATACACGAAACATTTTTACATTTTAATAATCACAAAAATGTGTTTAAATTTTAAGCCGTTTTAGAAAGCCACCAAAAACTCAAAAAATTGCAACAAAAATGTGAACTAACCTCTTTAACTAAGAATGTGAATTGTGAAAGCCAAATATTTTTATTGGTAATTTTGTTTTTCGTACAGCAATTATACACTTTTTATTATGCTGCGTATAACATTGTCAATAAATTTTCATAACTTTTTCCAAATCCAAGGCAAATCCTCTTTTCGTATAAATGGCAAACAAATAGTTGTTGTTATGTTTAATTTTCATAATTTTTCCTTAAAACTGCTGCGTCTGGGTCTATAAAAAAATATATTAAGCCAGCGGCCAAAAAACAGGGGAAATTCAAAATTACTACCGGAAAATAAACTTAAAAATACAAAACCAAAAAAGTGAAACAATTACCAAAAAAAGGGTAAAGTCAGTAACATTTATTACAGGAAATATTTTCATTAAAATATAATAATGCATAAAACTTTTGCGCAAATTAAAATTTCAAAATTACAAACAATAAAATATGTAAACCTTTTAAGCAAGATATTTATGCAATGCCAAAAAAGAGCAGCGCCAAAATTAAAAAACTGTTGCCATGTGAAGCAAATAAATTTAGTGAAATTCCAATGCAACCACGTTCACACCCAATTGTTTGAAATGTAGCAATAAATTACGAAAAAAATTGGAATAAATAATAAATATGGGATAAAATTAAAAATACAAATAATAAAAAGAAACAATTACTTAAAGTTGACAAGTAGCAAAAAAATTGAACGAAAATGTGAAAAATTGGCGCAGCAGGCCGCCGATAGCCAGCAGCTGGAATAGGCATGTTAAGCTGCCAGTGATGCGTAGTTGAGCTGCCGGCTAACAACACTAAACAACTTAAATACCGCCAACAATGAGCACAAGCCGGCTTCGCGTGCTTTACTGAGCCGCTCGGAAAATTCTGCTATACATACTATACGTACTCGTGGGGCATGAAATTTTCATAACCATGTTCAAAAAGTCAAGAAAAGTTACAATCACACTACTGAGCAAGATGAAAGCATAACCGATAAAATAGATAGTAAAGAATCGAAAAATAAATAAAATCGAATAAAAGTCAAAAAAGTGTACTGAAGTTCTGAGTTAAATCACGGGACTCCCCTCAAGTACTTGCTTTTACAACTCGATCTGGCTTGCCACCCTTTGTTGCTTTGAAATAATTTCGAGATACGCAGATGGTCACCGAAGCAGCAAGAGAAGAGAAATGTAAAAATTTTATAAAATTATTATTTTCTCTGTGCTCTTACACATCTTATGAGATTGTACTACGAAGCTAAGGAAACTTTGAATAATATTTGTCTTTAATCCTTTCAACACGTTCTCTCGAAGTTTAAACTAAAGTATTTCATGAACACATAGCGCTTTTCTTTGGTTCTTTATTAATTAGACTTACATCCTCTAGGACTTAAAGATTTCAGTGTAAAGATTAAAAAATGGTATGAAGAGCTTTCAGTAGCAAAAAATGAAATTGGTAACTTTAATTTCTGAAAGTAAAGTAGAGTTAAATTTCTTTAGTTTCCACATTATTTACGATATGTTTTAATCAACAGTTACATCAAAATGATTTAAAGATAGTCTTGGATAGTCGGCACTACCTTTCAGAATCTGTAACGCGGAGCTAGTTGTATAAGACCTCTGGAACTCCAATTTCGCTGTCCTAGGTTAATATCTTACTGTTTCCCAGTTTTACGATGAAATTAAAGGCGGAGACGATGAAACTCAGTCGCTTTTACTCATGGAGCTCCTGTTAGGTCGAAATTTTTCTGATTGGTACCAGAGAAATAACTAAAAAGGCTTCATAATAACTATATTAAAGAAACAACAATCGGTTGTAGACAAATATGTTTTTATTGTTGTACTTGTAGTATGCCCCCGGTAGGCGAATTAAATGGAAAACGCAGAAACCATATGGAAATTCGCACTTTTTACAAACGTCAATTGTTTGCATTTTTTAGACTACATATTCATAAGTACATTTTTTAGTGCTATGCTTTAGAATAAACATGCGGATTTTTTTTTTTGTTTCATATTTGCTTTTGTATGCTCTCTAAAGCCTCCACGAAGAAGCATCCCCAAATGGGTTGAGGCTGATCGACTTCGCCGGGGCCCGAAATATGGTTATCTGTAGTACTAGATTCCAGCATAAGAAGATTCATCAAGCTACCTGGCTGCCTCCGGATCGAAAAACCACCAACCAGATCGATCATGTTGTGATAGACGGAAACACGTCTCCAGTGTTTCAGATGTGCATGCGCTCCGAGGTCCTAACATCGACTCGGACCACTATCTTGTTGCAGCTAAGATTCGCACCCGCCTCTGTGCAGCAAAAAACGCACGCCAACAAACACAAGGAAGGTTCGACGTCGAGAAGCTGCAATCACAACAGACAGCCGAACGATTTTCTACTCGGCTTGCACTACTGCTATCTGAGAGCACTCGTCAACAACTCTGTATAAGGGAACTGTGGGACGGCATTTCAAACTCCTTACGTACAGCTGCAACCGAAACCATTGGTTTTCGGAAAGTGCAAAAGAACAGCTGGTACGACGAGGAGTGCCGTGTCGCAGCGGAGAGAAAACAGGCTGCCTACCTCGCAACGTTACGATCGACCACAACACGTGCGGGATGGGATAGATACCGAGAGTTGAAGAGGGAAGCGAGACGCATTTGTAGACAGAAAAAGAAAGAGGCCGAATTGCGTGAGTACGAACAGCTTGATGAGCTGGCCGACAGGGGCAATGCTCGAAAATTCTACGAAAAAATGCGGCGACTTACAGAAGGTTTCAAGACCGGAGCATAATCCTGTAGAACCCCCCAGATCTACACCGATGCCCAGAGCAAACTTAAATTATGGAGGGAACACTTCTCCAGCCTGCTGAATGGCAGTGAACACACAACGCCAGGAGAAGACGAACGCGATTCCCCAATCGATGACGATGGAGAAGACATTCTATTGCCCGACCACGAAGAAGTTCGAATAGCAATTACCCGCCTGAAGAACACCAAAGCGGCGGGGGCGGATGGATTGCCAGCCGAGCTATTCAAACACGGCGGTGAAGAACTGATAAGGAGCATGCATCAGCTTCTTTGTAAAATATGGTCGGACGAAAGCATGCTCAACGATTGGAATTTAAGTGTACTGTGCCCAATCCATAAAAAAGGAGACCGCACAATCTGCGCCAACTACCGTGGGATTAGCCTCCTTAATGTCGCGTATAAGGTTCTATCGAGCGTATTGTGTGAAAGATTAAAGCCCACCGTCAACAAACTGATTGAACCTTATCAGTGTGGCTTTAGACCTGGTAAATCAACAACTGATCAGATATTCACCATGCGCCAAATCTTGGAAAAGACCCGCGAAAGGAGAATCGAAACACACCACCTCTTCGTCGATTTCAAAGCTGCTTTCGACAGCACGAAAAGGAGCTGCCTTTATGCCGCAATGTATGAATTTGGTATCCCCGCAAAACTAATACGGCTGTGTAAACTGACGTTGAGCGGGACCAAAAGCTCCGTCAGGATCGGGAAGGACCTCTCCGAGCCGTTCGATACCAAACGAGGTTTCAGACAAGGCGACTCCCTATCGTGCGATTTCTTCAATCTGCTGTTGGAGAAAATAGTTCGAGCTGCAGAACTTAATCGAGCAGGTACAATATTTTATAAGAGTGTACAGCTACTGGCGTATGCCGATGATATTGATATCATCGGTCTCCATACTGAATAAGGAAGCAAAACAAATGGGTCTGGCAGTGAACGAGGGCAAGACGAAATATCTCCTGTCATCAAACAAACAGTCGTCGACTTGGCTCTCACGTCACTGTTGACAGTCATAACTTTGAAGTTGTAGATAATTTCGTCTATCTTGGAACCAGCGTAAACACCACGAACAATGTCAGCTTAGAAATCCAACGCAGGATAACTCTTGCCAACAGGCGCTACTTCGGACTGAGTAGGCAATTGAGAAGCAAAGTCTTCTCTCGACGAACAAAAGCCAAATTATATAAGTCACTCATAATACCCGTCCTGCTTTATGGTGCAGAGGCTTGGACGAAGACAACATCTGATGAGTCGACGTTGCGAGTTTTCGAGAGAAAAGTTCTGCGGAAGATTTATGGTCCTTTGCGCGTTGGCCACGGCGAATACCGCAGCCGATGGTACGATGAGCTGTACGATATATACGACGACATTAACATAGTTCAGCGAATTAAAAGACAGCGGCTACGCTGGCTAGGCCATGTTGTCCGGATGGACGAAAACACTCCAGCTCTGAAAGTATTCAACGCTGTACCCGCCGGAGGAAGCAGAGGAAGAGAAAGACCTCCACTCCGTTGGAAGGACCAAGTGGAGAAGGACCTGGCTTCGCTTGGAATATCCAATTGGCGCCACGTAGCGAAGAAAAGAAACGACTGGCGCGCTGTTATTGACTCGGCTATAATCGCGTAAGCGGTGTCTACGCCAATTAAGAAGAAGAAGATGCTTTCTAAATATCAGCGGAATGTTTGTTTAGACGGGAGCGTAAAGAACACACGTATAACATATATTGATAAAAATTATGGAAAATTACTGATGATGAAACTCTCAATCCTTATAATATTCAACGTGACCTCGAAATCATATCAAATGTTCAGAATTGCGAATTTTTAAAATAAAAATTAGAAGTTTCCTTATTTTATCTGAAAACTGGATTTGGGAAAAGGAAGTTTCATTTGTAATCTAAAAACCAAAAAAGTTATGAAAAACATTTTAACTCAAAAACAAGAAAAAACGTTAACTTGGTTTTGAATTAACGAAGCTAAATACCCTTCACAGTGGCATTTCTGTTAGTAACTATGTGTTCAGTTTATATGGAAGCTATATGCTATAGTAATCCGATCTAAACAATTTCTTCGGAGATTACATTGTTGCCTTAAAAAATAATCTATACAAAATTTCGTGAATATATCTTGTCAAATGTGAAAGTTTTCCATACAAGAATTTTATTTCGATCATTCAGTTTGTATGGCAGCTTAACTTAAAACTATAATTAAAAGTTTTTGAGTTTAAATAAGACATGGACGGTGTTTGACGGTATTTACAAAATAGATGTTTGAAAATTAAATTTAGTTAAGATAATAAAAATTTAATTGAAATTTGAATTCAGCTTATCAAAAAAGTTTCATTCTGCATTATTAACTCAGGTAGAGAACTTTAAAAAATGTAAACCTAAAATTGGTGTAAGCGTTACTTCCTCTTCGCAACTCAGAATAGCTCAAGGGAATCTCTGATACTCATATTACTAACTTAAGCATCACTGTAGCACCAACAGATGAACTACGCTCTAGTAGTCTAATGTCGCTATGTTTCAAGTACTCAAATTAAAATAGTGAAAATCATGAAGATTGGATGAATTAAACATAAATCCACATAACTACAACCGATAGTGCAGACATAAGAATTTGGGTTACAACTTTAATGATCAAAGGTTTTCACTTATTATAAAGAGAATAAAAACTTCGAAAACTATACGAACCATACCACTTAATTCTTTAAATTCTCAATTTAAAATCTTTAAATACAAAATGTAAGTCTCGGTAAAGTTTTTAAAGCAGATGACCCAAAAACAATTTGATTGTGACATTTCTACTTTAAATATCGTAAAGATATTCAAGCTGCCACACACAATTGTAATCCGCAATTTCAAAACTTTAGCAAAATATCCACCTTACACTTTCAATCCAGCCACAAAGACAAAAAAACAACAATAAATACTTAGAAGGGTTTTACTTAAATTCCGAGCTGTCGACAAACCGTTCACATCTTGCTAGGAGCCAATTATTTACGGAAAATCGAAAATTTACTTGCAACAAAACGAATTTACGGCCAACTAAGAAAATTCATTATGCTAAGCAGGTGATTTTGGGCCCAGTGTGTCGCAGCTATAGAACGCTAAGCAGGAATGGAGAAGACCTGTGCATGTATAGTATATAAAAGTGTGTGTTTGTTTGGTTTCGACCAGTGCACTGCTGTTGTGCTTCGTTGGCTTTGGCGTTTAACAGTTGGCACAGTTTTCTCTTTTAACTTTTATTTACCTTGCAAACTGGTAATCTGCTTACTTACGGTCACAAATGGTTGTGGACACGGACGTGGTGGCCTTATTTGTGGGCTTATTGCTAAAAAATACACCTATGTAAAGTATATGAGCATACCAGTTTGTTGCCATTTGTGCATATATGTATGTAGTAGAGAATATTTGTATTTATAAGTCAGTATATGTGTTGAGTTGCGACGTAAAAACCTAGGTAAAGAGGAATAAAGGTCAACTTAATATATACATATAACTCCGTACATGTGTGTGTGTTTGCCCCAGCCAAAGCGGATAGTAAATAGCCGAAAGGAGCAACAAAAGCGCATACACACATACAATCAATATATTTCACATATACACACACACAAAATCGTACTCGCATGTATACAAATATATATTGACAAATATTCTTCTGCTGCCTTGCTCGGTTTTCATTCACAATTTCCTTATGAGGTTGTAAGTGAGCGCTTGTCTTGTTTGCTTATTTCCAGCATCCGGTTGGTAAAGCTGTCATGTGAACAATCGCAAAATTTCCTCTTAAAGTCCAACAACAAAAGTTAGATAGCTGTTTAATTGTACGTGTATTGTTTAACAAATGATCACTTTTGCTTTATTTGTGTGCGCGTCTGTGGCCGAAGCAAGAGGGAATTCTTACCGACAGCAACACAGCAAAGCATCAACAGGCAAAATTTGCTCTATTTGCCACCACTAAACCAATAACTACGCTGTTTCGGTTTTTTACCCTTTTTTCACATTTCATTTTTTGATGGAAAAAAACTTGATGTGCTTTGCCTTGCTTAGCCCTCTTACTATAAAAAAAAGAAAGTTCCGAGTCTGTACTTTCAATTAAAAAAAAAACAACCGCCAATTACCGTTCCTTTTAGTAACATCGATTTTAATTTCAGGTCTTCACCAGACTTCTTATAACTTCGGATCCTTACATAAGTAGGCGTCATTCGAACAAAATTTCCTTAGAACTAGATCCCATTGTTAAAGATATGGTGCTTGCATAATATTACAAGTAAAAACTAACACAATTTTTCGCCTGTTACATATTCAATTAAAACATTGCATATTATATTGGATTTTTATCAGGGTAAAGGTATAAATAACGTCACTTTGCGTTTAAGTTTAATTTTTTTCATCAGGAGAACTCAATTAAGAAGTGTCCCGAATTTCAAGTTCCTAGGTCCAAAAATAAAAATTTTGGCAATTGCAGTTATATGGGAGGTGGGTGTGGTAGTGGGCGGTTTTCCAAGATTTTTTCAAAATTTCTTAATTTTGTCCAGAGAAGTGTTTCTGCAAAGTTTCATTGTTGTACGACCACTCCTTCTATTTTTTTCCAAGAAATGTATGGAGCGGTGCTACTGTGCGTCTTACGCGTTTTACCAGACAATTAAACACATCATTATCGACAAAAATGTGCTACTTAATCGCGCTGGTTATAAGCAAAATCCCCTGCGTTCATACCTTGGCCACAGCAAGACGCAAAACTCTCATTTTCCAGGCGAAGAAAAAAAAGTAAGTAAGGGCTAATTTTGGGTACAACCCAACATTTCATACTCTCCAAATTTGTCAGATTAAAAGTGGGAAAATACTTACAGGCGTTGCAAAACTTTATAATTCAAAATGTGGAGTAAGAACTCATTTTTCATTGTTCAAAGAAATCGAACAGTTTACTATAAAAGTTTTACATTTTAAAGAAAATTTTCAATTACATAACAAATATTGCCAACATAAATGGCTTACAGTTAGATGAAAAGCCAAAATGGATGGTTATCATAAAGTTTGCTACAATAATTAAAATAAATATATATAGTATATGTAATTTAGGGCCAATTTCACACATTTTCGGAATTAAGCGGTGGCAAGATTCACTTAATATTGCCAAAGCACCTTACATACATATTGATTGATATTTACGCTATAAATTCAAACGGAAATTAAAAATTCATATATTAGGTATATGGGAGCTAATGTACATACATATGTATTGACCTAGTTTTAGCATTGATTCAAGATCACATCTTTATCAAAAAAAGGTTCTTTCTAAATTTCATTAATAACCTTTTCGGTAAAAAAAATCAGCTATAGGCACTGAGGTCCATAAGTGAGGTATCAGGACTTGGAAAGCTAATGTTCAATTTCGACTATTTTTGGAAGTGAGGTGGGAGAAATGAGAATATCTCCTCAAAGGAAGTGTCCGGGTAGTGTCACAACCGTAGTCCAATTTACACACATTCCAAATCATCCCTTCCATACCGCCACCAGTGTGTAATTTAAATAGTAGTTTTAACATAACCTCTATACGAGTATGGAGAGTGGGTCCAATTAATATCGGATTTTATACATCTTCACATGTCATTTATAACTATAAATTATCTGGATTAGTTATAGGTGAACAAAATCAAAAATCTGTACCAAAATGTTGCGAGAGTATAAAAAAGCGAAAGAAGGCACATAAGGAAAAGTTCAGCTTCAAGGTAAGTAAGTAAGTGGAAAAAATAAGTGCATAGTAAAACGCAATTCGGCGTAAATGTGAGTGCTACCATTAAGCGAATGGCTCGCTATCCGAATTAAGTCTATCAATGATTAATGTAATTTCATGCGCCACTGGATTATTACATGTCCAAGGACTTATTACTTAATTGAGAACTTCCGGACACACTCACATAAAAACATATGTGTTGCATTACTTGCAAATTGCGGCAGGAAAACGGTGCGAAAGCATACAGCTTAAAAGTATACATATATATAGGTATAAGAAAAATAGGTATTGGTACATTTAAATATGCTTCTGAAGTGCTCCGGTGTATTTAGTCGCATTCTGTCAGTAACTCAACTACTTAAGTGACCGTGATGCATCTACTATGATTAAATCAGCTTTTCAAGCAAGTAAAATGGGTCAACACGTTTGTGAAGTTAAATAAATCACGTATGTTATATAAGCAAAAAATCTCTGTAGCAACAGTTGTACACCCGACGACCACTTTAAAATGAAAAAACTATAAGCGGCGCGCGGCTATATATATAACTGTACTAAAAACAAACAAACGTATATGTATCTACACACACATATAAGTAGTTCATTGTGTGTATGCTTCGCATCATCACAGTCGCTACCTTCAACACATAATTGGGTTAATGCGATAATTCGCCTGAATGCAGATAAGGCGAGTTTCACTATATTCGGAGAAACTATGCTACCCACAAGCCGCTGGTGACTGACTGTGAAAAGCCCATAAAAGTACAAAAAACCGTGACGAAGGAATAAGATTATAATAACGTTGGCTGAGTGTCGCGCTGAACGGCTCAATTTTAATTAAAAATATTTAAAATGACAGCATTTAAACTAAATGACTTCTTTGTAAAAGTAAAGCGCTCATAATGTAGTGACTGTGAAATAAATTGGCGGATAATAGGTGCTGTAGAGTTGCTGCTGAAATAATCACGAGATAAAAGTGGAGAAAGCGAGTGTGGATGGGAAATGGAAAGCAAAAAACAGAGAAAATTGACTGTAACTAAATTAAGAGCAGATTAATTGAAATGAGCGGATTTTTGGAAAAAGGATCAACATGAAACAGTTGCAAACATATATAAATACCACACCAATTATATCAGGCTAAAAAGCAAATTGTCTGATATAAAAAAATTTCTTCGCTAAATAAAATTTATAATTTTCTTCATAAAGTCAAAAACTTGATTTTAACTGAAAAGTTTGTATGGCAGCAATATGTTATAGTGGATCGGACAAGTTTGTTCGGGCACTACTATTGTGGGCTAAAAATAGTAACAGTTTTTAATATAAATTTCGCGTAAAAACGCATTTGTTGAAATATTTTTCGAAGTTGGTATGACTGTCAGTGATATCTGTGCCAAATGTTACATCACATAATAATCATTAGGGCCTAGCATATGCTTTTTTTTTTAAGTACATAAAGTGTATTCGGCGATTTTTACGGTGAGTTAAGTTAGTCAACAAAATTTCGTGTACGGAATCAAATTTGTGGCACCAAAACGTTTAGAATGTAGTAAAAGGCCTTCGGTGATAATTTTTTGACGCGGACAAATGTTTTTCATTGTTTCAAACTATCTAAAGAGGGTCGAGAACGCGTTAAAGACGAATCCTGTCCAGGACGGCCCTCCACATCAACCGATAATCAACACGTCCATAAAATAAAGGAACTGGTGCTTGAGAATCGAAGATTAACAGCCAGAGATTTTAATGACATCGTTGGAATTTCGGAACGATCAGTGGAAACCATTTTGAAAGATTATGTGTTCCTAAGAAAAGTGAAAGCACGATTGGTTCCAAAATCACTTAATATTTTCGAAAACCAGCGTCGCTTCTGTAAAACAAAACTTTTCAAATACCAGGATATCATGAAACGTGTTATTACTGGCAACGTGTCTTGGATCTATGCTTACGACCCGGACACAGACGAACAATCTGTGGAAGATCGGAATATAGTTGAGCCGAGTCCAAAAAGAAAACCTCAAAGCGTATCAAAAATCAAGGTTAAGTTGACAGTTTTTTTTCGATTATCGACTTATGGTACACTTCAAAATCCTTCGGACCGGCCAAACTGTCATTAACCCTTTCATGTCATAATTAAACTGGGCCTATTTAAAAATATTTTGAATATATGAGGATACTATTTGAGCCTTGAATATGAAACGATATCAATTTCAAACCTGTATCTCTTCTGGTTTTTGAGTTATAAGATGTTGCTTATAAGTAACATTGAGCCATGGTAGTATACAATCAAACACATACATACAAATATTGATAGTTTTCATTTTTTTGTATTACTTTTCATACATTTTATATGTGATATGAGACAAAACAGTTTTTCTGTGGGTTACAGCATAAGTGCACCTTACATTTTGAGCATTTAGATTTTGGAATACCAGTCTGGCATAATCTGCACCTTCCTTTTCCTCCCCATTCAACCCAATGACCGGTTTGATCAAGACGCATCGACTTTGGAGGTTCACTTATGTATGATCGCTTTGACGACGAAGAGCTAATTGAAATTTCTGACACGTTAGATGGTAACCGTGACGCTGGTGAAGATGAACCTGGTTCCATTCTTTCAGGTATTTCTGATCTACGACCTCTTTTACGTGGGTTTATTGACGTAATATTAGACGCGTGAAGAAGCTCGTTTGCTATGGATAATTGAAAATCCAGCAATGTCATATATTTCGTTCGTGTGACTTGATTTTTTAGGTCTCGTCTATACAGCTACCAGCTTTTGACTACCACTGTGCTGATGCACCAGTAAACTATGCGCATATACCATTTCTTAGAACGGTGGTTGATTTTATATAAGTCTAACAACATGTCAGTCAAGTCTACACCTCCCATGCAGGTACATCTATGTACTTTTTTTGTTTACGACACTAGCGTCTGCATTATGAAACCGGATTTTCAGCTACATAATTTGACAAAAGTTGCACACCTTTGTTATCGTACCAGCGACAGGCAGCTAAATTATGTACAGCTTCATACTTAAAGTCGTATGATCCCCGACCTTTTTTCAAGAGGTCATTTTTATTCATAAGGCTACAGTTTTTAATCCGATTGCCTCGTATTGTTGCTGCTGCTAAAATACCTCATCCTTTGAGTGCAATCATCAGGCTTATGGAAGAAAACCAATTATTGAAAAATAACTTATAATTTTTGTCCCTAGACACATTACTAGCCAAATACAACACAATATCTGACGAAATACCCAATCCAAAAGATGGACATGTTCCATCTCCAACATAGAGAGCAAAATCGTATACGATGCCTGAAACTCCAGCTCTTATAAACATTTTTAAACCCCATTTATTGGGTTTCATGGGTAAGTATTGCTTTAGACTGTGACGTCCCTTAAATTTTATTATCTGTTCATCTATGCTCTGATGTTCTTCCTGCTGTAATTTGTTGCATTTCTCCTTCAGTTTGGCCATTCGTTTGTATAGAATAAAGATTTGTTTCGGTACAAATCTTCCTTATGATTTCATCATCGAAGAAACCATTGAAGTAGTTTATAGGATCTTTGACTTCTTGATAAATTGTTTCATCTTTCCAAACAGTTTCGCAATCTTGTAGGCATGCTGACCTCCATCTCAAACTATCCAGGTTTATTTTCTCATACGTTTCACTGACAATTTTTTCTATGAGCACTTCATTTTCAACTTCATCAGCATTTCCACCGCCTTCAATGATTTCATTTATCAAATTCATTTCCACGTTTTCTCCCTTTTTTCTCACCTCTTCAATTGTTTCTTCAATGATTCTCTCCAAATTCTCTTCCTCTTCTTCTTCTTCATTCTCATCTTCAGAATTATTCCAGTCAAAATTGATAATTTTATTTTTTTCTGATTCTGTAAGACCTCTGGGACGCATATCTAAAAGAAAAAAAATGTTACTTTGGACAAATGTTGCTTATAAGCAACATTGTGTTTAAAAAATTCCTGGAATCACAATATTACACACAATTTTGTTCTGTAAATTTTATTTCATTTTCTTACTTGTTATTTATAAAACAAACCACTTTGTATAAAGAAATGGCAGTCAGCTTACTTTTTATTTAACTTTTTCAAAGCTTATTTTTGTCACTTTCTTTTTCACAAGTTTTTACGCAACTTTAGCTAGTTATCAAATGAACACCTGTTAAGCTATCGTCATGAAACTTGGCAAACTAGTGCTCACAGATATGCGTTAGAGACGAAAATAAACAAATTGTAAAAATATTGATATTTCGAGGAGTTATCGACAGAAATATGCAATGTTGCCTATAAGCAACAAATGACATGAAAGGGTTAAGGATTACTATTTGAGTATTATGTGTCGTTTACGCGAAACTATTCGTAAAAAGAGGTAAGATTGTGGGCCGACAACTATTGGTTTTTGCACCACGATAGTACACCGTTGCATACTGTATTGATTCTATGTGAGTTTTTCGACGTATTTTCAACAAATATCCTGCAGAAACCACCGTATTCACCTGATTAACACCGTTCAGCAAACTTAAACGACTGCTTCTGGAAGACTGTTTTGAGTAAATTGAAGCCATTAAACATAAATTGCAATACGCATCGATGGCTATTCCAGAAATTAACTTTAAAAACTAATCCAAGGATTGGAAAAAACCTTGGCACAAGTGCATTTGGGGCAAAGGAAAATACTTAGAGGGTGACGATATAGATTTTGAAGAATAAACTAAGAGTTTTTAAATTATGAACAAAGTCTCACTATTTGGTGTTCATACATAGTAGTACCCCACTCAAAACGGCACAATATTGGCACATCTTAATAAAACAAAACACATAACAGTAGTACGCCTTTTATATTTCGCGCTCAGAAAACAAAAAAAAATATTAATCTTCGGAAAATGCTTTATTGCATTTCAAAATATTCTCCAACAAGAGCTAAATACTTTTATATGCATTTTAACCAATTATCGAAAAACTTATGGTACTTTGATTGAAGTATCTCCAATACATGTATTTTGAGCGCGTCAATTTCTTAAAATACAACTGGAAACAAAATATATTGTGCCACTCAGAATTTAGTATTATACATTGTTCTAGTGGAATGGTTGCGACACGTTCATTTTTTTCATAATAACAGGAAAACATTTGCTTGAAAGTGCTTGGTGGTAAAGTCATCTGCTGTTTACTTTCCTACTTATACGTATATATCCACAAATCATTACCTGTCATGTTGTCATAGTTGTGTTTTGAAACATCGCTATCGATTTTTTTAAACATTTCTCTCGACCAATCGTCACGTGTATTTCTTGTGCGGCCAATAATAGATCTCACATGAAAAAAATGTTCAACAATCAAATGTTTATGCAATGTTGTCCCACTAATATCTGCTTTTGCCTCTATCTCACGATTGGTAATTTGACGGTCTTGCAATATCAGTATGCGCACTGCATCAACAGTTTTCGGAACAAAATTTTATTTTGAACGAATTTAACGAAATTCGTCTTGGAATGATCTACGACCTCGATCGAATTCCCACACCATAGAAAGTCACTAGCTCTTTGTTGAGCTTCATCGCTTTTGCGCCCAAAGTTGTGAAAAATAATTGCGAATTAATTCCATTTTTTGGCCGAAATGAATATTTTAAATAACTGTAAACAACATAAATAGTATGTCAAAACATACTGAGTATGTATAAAAACAAAAATGTCAAACTTTACGATGGAGTGGTAAGTCGCCAGATTGCAACACTTGGAATTGCCAATCACGAAATTAAAGAGGCAATCTATGTAACAAATACTAACTAACTACGCACCAAAGAACACAAAACAACAACAGCCGCACATGATTCGATTTCTCAGCCATCGTACAACGCTTCGCACGGGTCAACTTACTTGATCAGACGGAGAACCTATTGAAGAACGATTGACATATTTCGATTGGTACTTCATTTCGCTCCCTATCGAACCTATTTATTTATTTATATATATTTGGCGGAAAAATGGCAAAAACTATAAATATAAAAAAAATAAGTTGAAGTTTGTTTAGAAATTCGAAAAGACTTTTTCGACTGTCCAATATTTGTCTCATTATTTTTTTTTTTCTACAAATATTTTGCTCATTTCCCTTCTGTATTCCGATATTATTACCAGTAATTTGCACAAATATTGAAGATTAACCCAAAACAGAAAGTAACTCAATATTCATACCAACACACACACCAGACACAAGCTTTAACTGGAGCACTCACATACAAGCCACCAAATGAGTAAGTAAACAAAGCGCATAATTATGTATGAAAATAAAGACATAATAGAAACATCGTAGCCATGCAAAGCTTAATATTGGAATATCCAGCATACACAGAGAACACTGGTCACTACTGATGTTTAATCCACTAACATGCAGCACATTCGGCGTACATATCCTTCACAGTGGGTCGGTTTACAGAGACTTATGGTAAAATCGTGAGTGAGGAAAACTTATATACGGATAATTTTGAACAACTTTGCCTAATGAGCCTATGGGTCTAAAACCGTTTTCAAATCGGTGATTTTTAAGGTAATTTTGTTCGTCAGTTTTTAAGACATCCGAATGAAATTATATTTTCTATTTTGATTTTCTATTGATCCTTTATCGGAATTTGTCAGATCGAACAACTATATCAAATATATCTCACATATAAGAGATTATTTAGATTTTTAGGCTTCACCTTAAAAATTTCTTGGCTCCAAACCGATTTCAGGCCCATAGTCTTTTAGGCAAAATTATTCAAAATGATACATAGAACATTTCCCGTAAATACAATAAAAAAAAATCAACCCGCTCTAATACACATAAACACACTTCGCTGAGTTTCATACACAAACTCACTCTGCCATGGCGCGCCTGTAGATGTGCAATTATACTGACTATGCGCAGCTGATGAGCTCCGCTTTCTGTGTGACTGTACGCGGCAGTTCGCTAAACATTTTCAGTTGCCATTGCACATTGACGCCAACGAGTCAGGTTTACCATTACTTTTTGCAACAGCCTCCTGCCACTTAGCACTTGCCTTTGTCTCATTTCAGCTTTTTCTCTCTGTGTTTTTGTTAATTAAATATTAACCAAATGACCTCATTAAGCGCGCATACTAAAATATAACTGTAGTTATACATGTCTGTGTACCTTATATTGACCGACAAACAAGCGCATTTACAGGGTAGCATGGTATGTAAACTTTGCACTATATATTAACAAGTATATGCATATGTACATACCAATATTTGCTTACATGCATGTTTGCGCGTTTGTAATTGCATTTGCAGACAGTGACAGCCGTTCAGCGTTGGCAGAGTTCATTTTGAGCTTACGAGTCGAAGTTAGTGGACCGGGCAGGACCGCGCTGTGAGGACCCCGCACGTAATGATCGGCGTATATACATATATATGAAAGTTATTCGTAGTATATACACATATAAATTTGTACACTAAATGCCACGAGTATTTAATGTGTGGAGTCTTCGAGTTTGGTGTGAGTAATTTAAAATAATTGTTTTAATTTTTAATTAAATTCTATAATAATAAGAATGTACTTTGTAATTCCTATGTATTTTTGATTATAAAAGTTGACTTTAAATGTAATGTAATAGTAATTATAATAGTAATGGGACTTTTGTGAACAAATCCTTAGGTAGTTGCAAATTAAATAACAATTTGAAAATTATACAAATAAATAAATTTGTATTGTATTGTACATATATTCTGACAAAAAAGCACCTGGAAATTGTAATCAAATTCCCCTGGTAAGTAATATTTCAAAAACATGAGTTTTGGTAATTTGGTAGGACTACCCTCAATTACTATGCCAATGTGGGTGCGATCTGTCAAACAAGCTGCTTAAGCCGATACACCTTCGTAGTGCGTTGCAATTTTTACAATGGATAAAAATATGGAACAAAGAATTTGTTTCGAATTTTGTATTTCTAACCAAATTTCGTGAGCGGAATCGTTGCGAATGTTGGAAAATACTTACAAAGATTCAGTTTTGATAATAACACAATTGGTATAAAGCCTTAACAGACGGTCGAGAGATCGTTGAAGACATGCCTCGTTCAAAACGACCCTCACCAACTGATAAAAATTTAAAAAAAAAATAAGAATATGGTGCTTCAAAATCGCCAGGATTTGTGATATTTGGGGTATGAAACGTATTCTTACTCGAAATTTCCCGATAAAACTGAATTTTTTTCAAAAAGAGTACGATTGTGACCGATTTGAACGCCAAAAACGCAATGCATACTATCGATCAACCACCGTATTCTGCAGATTTGGCGCGTATGATTTTTTCTTGTTTCTATCGATGTGACTAAACAAAGTTCGCTAAAGGAGCTGGAGGCAATCCCAAAAAGTTATCATCATGAAAACTATTTCAAGGATTGGAAAATTGTTGGCATAAGTGAATTACATCTGGTGGGGATGATTAGCAGGCGAGAAAATAAATCACAATTACATCCTGCGGTGTTTATGTTATTTGAAGTAGCAAATGAAATTTTAACTGGTGTCTGGTATCATTAGCCAATACTAATAGAAATAATAGATTTAAGGTCATAGTGATGATAACGTTGATATTATAGATATGAAAATGAAAGTGATATATACTCGATAGTAACTGAATTAATTATGGTAATGGTAATCATTTGCAAATACGCCGATGCTTGTCCAAATCTTAATAATTAAAAATTTTAATTTGAAATTGTTTCAGAATTAAATAAATTTACGTTTTTTTACATTTGCGTACTTCGTGCGTGTTGCGGCTAACAGAAGGTTTCGAGACCGCAGCATACTCTTGTAGAACCGCCCAAAGGTGATCTGGTGATCGATGCCCAAAGCATACTAAAATTATGGAGGGAACACTTCTCCAGCCTGCTGAATGGCAGTGAAAATACAACGCCAGGAGAAAGTGAACCCGATTCCCCAATCGATGACGATGGATCCGACGTTCCATTGCCCGACCACGAAGAAGTTCAAATAGCAATTACCCTGAAGAACAAAAAAGCGGCGGGCGCCGATGAATTGCCGGGCGAGCTATTCAAACACGGCGGCGAAGAACTGATAAGGAACATGCATCGGCTTCTTTGTAGAATATGGTCGGACGAAAGCATGCCCAACGATTGGAATCTAAGTGTGCTCTGCCCAATCCATAAAAAAGGAGACCCCACAATCTGCGCCAACTACCGTGGGATTAGCCTCCTCAACATCGCATATAAGGCTCTATCGAGCGTATTGTGTGAAAGATTAAAGCCCACCGTCAACAAACTGATTGGACCTTATCAGTGTGGCTTTAGACCTGGCATATCAAGCACCGACCAGATATTCACCATGCACCAAATCTTGAAAAAGAACTGTAAAAAGAGAATCGACATACACTACCTTTTCGTCGCTTTCAAAACAGCTTTCAACAGCACGAAAAGGAGCTACCTTTATACCGCGATGTCTGAAGTTGGTATCCTTTCAAAACTAATACGGCTGTGTAAACGGACGTTGAGCAATACCAAAAGCTCCATCAGGATCGGAAAGGACCCCTCCGAGCCGTTCGATACCAAACAAGGTTTCAGACAAGGCGACTCCCTATCGTGTGACTTCCTTAATCAGCTGCTGGAGAAGTTCTGCTTTCTCCAGACTGGACAAAGAAGCAAAGCAAATGGGTCTGGCAGTGAACGAAGGCAAGACAAAATATCTCCTGTCATCAAACAAAAAGTCGTCGCACTCGCGACTTGGCACTCACGTCACTGTTGACAGTCATAACTTTGAAGTTGTAGATAATTTCGTCTATCTTGGAACTAGCGTAAACACCACCAACAATGTCAGCCTAGGAATCCAACGAAGGATAACTCTTGCCAACAGGTGCTGCTTCGGTACTCAGTCCGTCAATTGAGAAGCAAAGTCCTCTCTCGACGAACAAAAGCCAAATTATATGAGTCACCCATAATTCTCGTCCTGCTATATGGTGCAGAGGCTTGGACGATGACAAGAACTGGTGAGTAGACGTTACGAGTTTACGCGAGAAAGGTTCTGCGAAAGATTTATGGTAATTTGCGCGTTGGTCACGGTGAATATCGTATCCAATAGGACGATGAGCTGTATGAGATATGCGACGACATTGACATAGTTCAGCGAATTGAAAGACAGCGGCTACGCTGGCTAGATCATGTTGTTCGAATGGACGAAAACACTCCAGCTCTGAAAGTATTCGGCGCAGTACCCGCCGGGGGAAGGACCAAGTAGAGAAGGACCTGGCTTCGCTTGGAATATCCAATTGGCGCCACGTTGCGAAGAGAAGAAACGACTGGCCCGCTATTGTTCACTCAGCTATAATCGCTTAAGTTTTGTCTACGCCAGTAGAACTATTTCGTGTTCTACTATTTCTATTAGAGCTCGCAGAGAGCCACCATGTTCACTACTCTACAGAGACATTTTGACATTGGCTGTCAACTTACAATTTCAAACAATTTATATTTTAAATTCTGATATTGAGATAAAAAATTAAATGTTATGTTGAGAAAAGCTAATCCCCATGTTAAGAATGAATGAAAATCTATTATATATTAATATATTAAATGTAAATCGATGTGGCTAATTTTGCGAAAAGTCAACTAACCGTGACTTTAATGCTTATTGCGCAACAGTTTGTATGTTTCGCATAGCGAATCTTTTACTCTGCTTCTCCGCATATGTTAGTTTTGTCAAGTTTTTAGGTGATTTTGCTGTTGGCCTCAATTCACTTGCAACTTGTGTGCGGATAATTACATTTGCAGCCAAACCAGTGCTGGTGCCACTTCGCATTGCCATGACCTTGCAACTGCGCATAAACAACGAAATTACTTTCATAACAGCAAGCC
The DNA here is from genome assembly GCF_023373825.1 of Bactrocera dorsalis. NCBI lineage: Eukaryota > Metazoa > Arthropoda > Insecta > Diptera > Tephritidae > Bactrocera > Bactrocera dorsalis. The sequence continues at coordinate 27,243,673 of NC_064305.1, read as the reverse complement.
GTTGACTGAATTATGTTGCTGTGAGTTTGCAAGTTCTGGAAAATTAAGTTAACGTTTCCTTATTAATAAACAAATAACTACCTTCAACTGCCAACAACCAACTACCAACGTAACGCTGTTTACGGCGAGTGCATTTGCTGCTTACCTTGTATGACCCTTCAGCGCAAACGTGTGTATTTATTCGAGTATATGTAATTAATTTTTGTTTTATTTACAACATGTACATAGTATGCATTAGTAGCTGCCGCCCAGCCGCATAAATGTGTGTTTATGCACAGTCTGTGAGATGGGTGACCTCCGCGGACGAAAGCGCCACTCTGCATATTTTTTGTTTTTTTTTTTTTTTTTTGTTGCCGGAGGGGGAATCTTCGAAAGATACTGTCTTGTTTCGGATGGCATGCACGATTCATCCTACTCGCGCATGTGCCGCCATTGTTACCAAGAGCGGAACCTGCGGAGTAGGACGCCTACGTACTAAACCCTAACTCCGTCTCCTCACGCTATTTATTTCCTTGCGGGACCGCCACTAGGCATTTCTTCGCAAGGATAGCTTTAGCCAGTTGGCTCTCTTTGTACTGATTTTCCAGCTCCAAGTTGATCGCTCGTCTTTCGCTATTTCTTTGCCATTCCTTCCTTCTAAGCTCTACTAGGACTGTCGCGCTCCATTCTCTAACAAACTTCCACACCTGCTGAGAACGTAACATGTGTGGTACAATATTTTCAGGGGTTAGCCGCTCTGAGAGAAGTTTCTCTAGCTCCTCTCTTTCATCTTTATAACGGGGGCACAGAAAGAAAATGTGCCACGCGTTCTCATTCTCGTTTCCGCAAAAAGAGCAGTTAAACCCATCGTCATGTCCATATTTGTGTAAATATTCTCTGAAGCGGCCGTGCCCAGTCAGGAACTGCGTCATGTAGTAGTCAGTTTCTCCGTGGTTTCTCTCTACCCATTCCTGCACGTTTCTGATCAACGTGTGTGTCCATCTACCTTTGGTTGTTTCGTCCCATCGTTTCTGCCACTCATTAAGGCTGGTTTGTCTTTCTTGTTGCTTCTCTTGTTTATTTAGTCGTCTGCCCGCGTTTTTTGTTTTGTCGTAAATTCTTTTTAGCTCCATCGCCATAATATCTGGAGGCATGATACCTGAAATAATTCCAGCCGCTTCGTGCGACACAGTCCGGAAGGCGCAAGCTACCCTGATTGCACTTAGCCGAACTACTGCTTTTGCCGTATTCGCATATGTTTTATTCAGCAATGCTGGTCCCCATATGGGTGCGGCGTACATCAGTACTGACTAGCTAACTTTTGCCAGAAGAGCACGTCTATTTTGACTAGGTCCACCTTTGTTGACCATGATTCGGGTTAGTGCAGCCGTCACCTTTGCCGCTTTCTCGCAGGCTTTTGCGATGTGGGTCCGATAATTTAGCCTCGCGTCAATAATTACCCCCAGGTATTTCAACGATTGTTGCGTTGGGATATTGTATCCGTCGATGTTGAGCGTAGTCGCCTCTAACTTTTTTCTACTCGTTATTAGTACCGCTTCAGTTTTTTGGCCTGCTAACTGGAGCTTTGCCTTTGTGAGCCATTCTTTTATTTTTATCGCCACGTGGTTGCATAGATACTCTACATGTCTTATTTCTTTTGCCACTATGGCGTCTATTGTCGACCTGTGCCTTCGAAAGCCATACTGGTTTTCAGCTAATCCCGGTGGCTGTCTTTCTAGATGTTGCTCTAGCCGCGCACAGATTATACGCTCCAGTATTTTACTCATTGTGTCCAACCTACATAGTGGTCGGTAGAAGCCTGGCTCTCCTGCTGGTTTATTTGGCTTTTGTATAAGCACTAGCCGCTGCTTTTTCCAAATCTTAGGGAATACTCCCTCCCGTAAGCATTGCATATAGACTTCCGTAAATGGGGTGGGCTTATAGTTAATAGCGAGTTTTAGGGCCTTATTCGGTATGCCATCTAAGCCTGGTGCTTTTGTATTTTCGAATCTCTCTGCTGCGTTTGTAGCTTCTTTTATTTGCTGCCTTTGTAGCAATTGCGTCGCAAAAAGCGTTTGGGCAACCGTCTTTAATAGTCTAGAGCATGTAGGCGGTTGTCCTTTATGGTCTTTAAACTTTGACATGAGGATTTTGTATGCATCTCCCCACGGGGGAGATCTTGTTGCATAGTTCTTTAAAACAACAGGCTTTGTTCTTCTTTATTGATTTCTTCATTTCGCTTTCGCTTTAAGCGCTCGTTTAACATTGTAAAATCTGCCGCTTGTCGTCCCCTTTGACACTGGCGCCTAGCTTTGTCGCATTCACTTCTCAGGGCTTCAATAGTATCATTCCACCAGTATGCGGGTTGTGCCTTGTTTTTTCCTACACATAGCGGCATCGCAGGCTTTACTGACATGTTTAACTAGACATTCAGCCTTCTGTTCTATGTCCATAGCGTAGTTCGGATTGTCATCTAACATTAATTTGTAGATATCCTCATCAAGTGTTTCGGCTTTCCAGCCTCTGGTTTGAACATTTTTACGAGCCTTAGGCATTTTGTGCGTTTTGCCGATTTCAAGCAGGATTGCTAAGTGGTCACTGTGTGTGTACAAGTCGCTGACTTGCCATGTACACGACCGCACTAGAGAGCTACTAGCGAACGTAATATCGATCACAGAGCCGCGGCCGTTTTTTCGAACGTATTTCTGTTACCAATGTTCAGCAAGACGGTGTTCAGTACCGAAAAAGCCTTCAGAGGATTTCTCCTCGTCTGTTTGTGTACGCGCTGCCCCACTCCACTGCCCATGCATTGAAGTCACCTGCCACTATGTTCACTGTGGTGTTCGACACTTCTCGTACTAGGTTATCGATGATTCTTGCATATTCATCCTGTGCGATGCTTTGCGGGATGGAGCAACTATAAAAGTTTATTCCGCAGATTTTTGCCCGCGTGTAATAGACTTGTCCTGTTAATGGTTTTTCCTGATACACGTTTTCTCCACAGGCACAAATGGCTGCTTTGCTAGTTAGATCGGAGGTCCACGTTGCTGCGCTAATGTTTTTATATTGTTCGCAGACTATTGCCACGTCGATTTTCTGCTCAAACACTGTATGCGTAAGTAGGTCTTGAGCTGCTTTGCAGTGGTTGAGGTTGAGCTGTAGGACTCTCATATTTTGGCTCTTTTGCACGCTTCTTGGTAGAGAGGACATTTCTTGCTGCCTATCTGATGGTCAGATTTCTCTTTTCCATATTTTATACATGCACTGCAAGACGGCTCCTTGCTGCATGTCTTTGCACATTTGAGGCAGCACTGACTCCTATCATCTGTGTTTTTGCAGGTTCTCGCCAGGTGGCCATATTCCAAACATCGGAAGCATTTTTTAAGGTTTGGTTTCTCCCTAATTCTGAACACCACCCATCCTATTTTAATTTTTGGCTTCAACAAGTAGCCTAGCCTGTAAGGCTGGGAGGTTTATTACGGCTGTTTGAGTACCTGCGTATGACGCCCTAATGGTTCTGATTGAGCCTTTATCAAACTCCTCCAGTTTTCCTATTTGCGTACGAATAGCATTGGCAATGTCTTCCTCTCCGGTTATTTCATCCAAATCCCAGATTTCCACAGTGGTCTCACTCGTTAGGCCTTTAATTTTGGCTTGATCTCCAAGCACTTTGCCTATTTCGCTGGTGTAGTCAGCAGTGTTTTCCATCTGCGCGCTCTTCAGTTCCATTAGAATTTCACCTTTGGCCGTCTTTCTTATCCGGGTTGCACTTTCCCCCAGTTTCTGCAGGGCATCTTCTTTTTTAACAGCTCTTAAAATATCGCTGTATGTCATGTTACCAGTTCGCTCTTTTTATACTCTCTTTTTATACTCTCGCAACAAAGTACCTAAAGAGAGTATTATAGTTTTGTTCACATAACGGTTGTTTGTAAGTCCTAAAACTAAAAGAGTCAGATATAGGGTTATATATACCAAAGTGATCAGGGTAACGAGTAGAGTTGAAATCCGGATGTCTGTCTGTCCGTCCGTCCGTCCAAGCTGTAAATTGAGTAAAAATTGAGATATCATGATGAAACTTGGTACACGTATTTCTTGGCTCCATAAGAAGGTCAGGTTCGAAGATGGGCAAAATCGGCCTACTGCCACGCCCACAAAATGGCGGAAACCGAAAACTTATAAAGTGTCATAACTAAGCCATAAATAAAGATATTAAAGTGAAATTTGGCACAAAGTATCGCATTAAGGAGGCGCATATTTTGACGGAATTTTTTTGGAAAAGTGGGCGTAGCCCCGCCCCTAAAAAGTTTATTGTACATATCTCGAAAACTACTATAGCTATGTCAACCAAACTCTACAGAATCGTTTTCCTCAGGCATTTCCATAAACAGTTCAAAAATGGAATAAATCGAATAATAACATCGCCCACCTCCCATACAAAGGTTATGTTGAAAATCACTAAAAGTGCGTTAACCGACTAACAAAAAACGTCAGAAACACAAAATTTTACGGAAGAAATGGCAGAAGGAAGCTGCATCCAGACTTTTTTTAAAAATTAAAAATGGGCGTGGCGTCGCCCACTTATGGACCAAAAACCATAACTCAGGAACTACTCAACCGATTTCAATGAAATTCGGTATATAATATTTTTTTAACACCCTGATGACATATACTAAATATGGGCGAAATCGGTTCTCAACCACGCCTTCTTCCCATATAACGCTATTTTGAATTCCATCTGATGCCTTCTCTGTATAATATATACATTAGGAACCAATGATGATAGCGGAATAAAACTTTACACAAATACGGTATATGAGCTGAGGTATCCCTTGTGGAAAAATTGTCGTGATCGGACTATAGCTTTTCAAGGTCCCTGATATCGAACACGAAGAACACAGTGCCTAACCTAACCTAACCTAATTTTTCACCAAAAATATCGGCAAATCTCTCAGAATTTAATTCTAATTAATTTTATAGCAAAATAAAAAAATATGTAAATGACGGATAATGAAATCTCGATTATCACTTTATCATGCGAGAGTATAAAATGTTCGGTGACACCCGAACTTAGCCCTTCCTTACTTGTTCTTTTTTATTTCCGTCCAGCCATCTTGTTTTCCCTGTACCTTTCCATTGTTATTTGAGGTTAACGAATTTACTTTTTCCTCGTTATTTTTTGCCTTGTTTGGTTCTTCTCCATGGGTGGTTTTATTCTTTTTTGGAGGAGTCTGTCTTTTTGCCTGTTTTTTCTCACGAGGCCTTTTAGGCGTTATCTCCGTTGTTACGGGCATATTTAAAATATTTCGTCTTGCTTCCTTGCTCTTCTGGTATTCCTCTAAGGCTTTTTCGTAGATCTTCGTTATATTGCCAACGAGGTCCCTAAGGTTGTTGTTAATTGTTCGATGCGGTGGGCGCATCAAATCTATCATCTTCTTAATTTCTTCGCCAAGCTCCGTCATGTAGTCGCCGCGAGGTTTTACTGCTTTCGCTTGCGGTGTGTTGTCTTGCAGCGCCGGTGGCGACGATCTTGTTCGCGTCGGTTTTTCTACACTTAGCAGCTTTATTGGGGATCTACTAAGTCGCGATGACCGCTTGAATGGATCTATTTCCATTACAGGTGTCCTTTGCAAGTCAGTTCCTGCCGCTTTGGTATTATTCGGGTCTTTTGGGTTTCCCGCGTCATTGCTCAGTATAGTAGCATAGATGTTACTGCTTCTGTTGCTGCCACTTCTGCTGTCGTTTAACTTGTTGTTTTTTCTCATGTACAAATCCATTCCTTTCTATTATACCAGCGCATCGTGTGTAGGGGGGGGCGGGCCGAAATAAACAGGAGCGGGTGTACCCTCGGTGGCTATGCACCTACCCTAGTTCCCTGAGGCCTGTTCTTCGCTTTACTGGTCCCGGAAAACACGGACGGACCAGAGCTCGCCCGGGGCAATGCAGACTACTAATCTTGCGCCCAATGCACACTCCTTGACCAGAGCCCGAAGGGGCTGGTTACTAATGAGTACCTCGCTACCTCGGCAGAGCTAGCTCACATCCCCCTATCCATCTTGGCAGCAGAGAGGTCGCTGGAAAGATTTAAAGGGACTCCCAGTGCGCCGTGATGTACATCGGTCAAAGAAAAACTAACAGCCGCACCTAACATGGTGAACAGACGCTGACCTGGATTTTTTATATTACCCACCATGCCCGTGTATGATGGGGGGGACACCTATTTTTTGAGAGGCGGTATCGGCTCGCCTCTGTCGCAGGAGTTTCATCGGCTTAGCTAGCTTTTATACCGCAACCTCCACTCCTGCCGCTCCTCGTCGGGGATTGCTTATTCGTCGTGGCTTATTTCGCAACTAACCTGCTACTACAGGCCGTCCGGCTATCCGCGACCTGACGACCCCCCCAGCTGAAAAGTCTGGCCCCACTGAGAAGCCAAGACCACTCTGCATATGTAATAAATAATACGTGCGTATGTATGTGTCGAAGTAATTTAATACTATTGGATCTTTTGGTCAACTCTTGAAAGATTAAAAAACAGGAACAAATGTTAAACCGTACAGTTTGCATGGCACCTATATGCGTCGCGCGGCAGTTGCGTCAAATGAGCAATTTGTTGGTGGGAAAGGGACGGAAGCATAATGTAAGATCGATGGAGGACTAGGACAGAGCGACAAAGCTAAATCGACTCAGCTCGTCAAGCTGATCACTTATATATTTTTCCTTCGAAGTTTTGTTCTGAGTGTTACAAACTTCGTGGCTAAATTGATATATCCCATTCAGGTTAAAAAAGGATTAAAATGTATATTTAAAAAATATACAAAAGTAAAATTCAAAACTGAATGAAAAATCCGCCCTCAGCCAATACACACACACGCCGGGAAATTAAAACTCCATAGCATCAACAAAACCATTTTGCTCTATAATTTATAACATGTTTTTCACTTGTAATTTTTTGCTCTTGCTATTTTCAAAAGATTTATGGAAATGCAATTTCCTAACCACAAAAGAAATATGAGACATGAGAAATTTTTACCCAAAAAAGTCCGAATTATTCCTATGCGCACAAAAATTACATAAGAGAAACTTACTTTTAGGCGCCATACATTTTGTATTGTTAATATCTCGGAGCGCATGCATGTGTATATGTGTGTGCTCTGTGCTTAGATTTGTACAAATCTCCCTGCAATAGTTAATCAGCTCTTGCTTGTAATCCATTGTTGAAACGTCATTGTCGTAGTGTACGAGTACGATTATATGGGTTCTAATGCAACAGCAACAATAACTACAACGGCGGCAAGCCATTAGTAGACGTAATCCATATTGACCAATAAATTGCAACACTGTCAGATGGAGATTCACGACAATTTTACACCTTTTATGTAATCACAACAACAAAATAATATTTTTTTTGAATTCGGAGTAGAATCAGAACAGAACCAACAACAAACGTGAACAAAAAGTGAACGTTTGAGGAGGAGAAGAACGAGAAGAGAAAGTATGGACTGTAGTTTTCAACAGCCAGCGGCTTAAGTGAATTGCCATATACAGTCGTATTCCAAAATTCGGCCGCATGTTGCATGCCACGTGTGCAGTAAGTAGCAAATGCAATCTCAGCAATTTGTAGTTTAGGAGCGTCGGCATCAAGTGTGCGCCGGACGAAAAAACAAGAAAAGTAGCAATAACAAAAACAACCGCAAATATAGAAACAACAACTACAAAAACTACCATATCAACAACATCAGCAGCTGTATGGATGTTTGTACGTTTGTTTATTTGTATGTATATGTGGCAGCAATGCGTTTGTTATTGTGGTATTCTGACCACGTTTACGTATAAGAACGCAATAAATCCTTTTATTTTTCACACCTTACACCGAGATTTCTCGGCAGCTTACCAAAGCTCGATCGCTTACAAAAATACAAGTACACAAACACACACGCACATATAAGGATAGCTTTAAATGCATGCGGCAAACGTTCGCTCATAAAACGCCTTGGCATCAACGTTGGAAATGCCTTTGTGTTAACAACAAAAACATCAACAAGCATACCGAAACAATAGTTGTTGCAATGCCGAATGGTAAGTGCAAATGCATTGTGCACGCATGAGTATATGTTTGTGTGTTTGTATAATGCTAAACATATCTACAAAATTCCGCTAAATCCCAAATGGTAATAAATTCCGAAATAGTTAAGTCGCGCACGTTGTTTGTTGCCCGACTGCCATTTTATTGGTATGGTGTATGCACGAGCACAAAGGCCAACACTCATAAGCGCTTGGGTAAAACTCTTCCGCAGCAAACAATCCTTTGAATCCATATGCATATGAAAGCACAAAAATATGTTTGCAAACAAATATGTGGTTGAGGCCAAGGAGAATAGTAAACAAATAAGAAAGGAAGGAGTGCAAACAACACATAGAGCCATAAAAGCCACCAACGTTCGCATTTTATGCAGAAAACTTCAAATATTTTTGTGTGCATAAAAGCATAGAAAAGCAAGAAAACGTATACAAAAAATCGAAAGTAGTTCCTGTTTACTAGTGTATATAATATACTGTAACTATGGAGAACACATGACGAAATTTTAACAATTTTGGTAAAACTAAAACTGAAATTGCTGAAAATCGTCAAAATCAAATTTACTTGAGCTTAAAACAAAAAAGTAGACTCCTATCACATAACCACAATAAATTTAAAAATATAAAAAAATCAGAGTCGAGTTAATGTATACACCCGACTTTCTTGGAAAACTTCAATTAGTTACAGTTTTTGTCAAAACGCTTTAGCTGACTTACATATATATATAATGGGACATCCATTTCTACTTGGATTTTTTTAAAAGCCTCTTCTTGACAGATCACACGTGAGTCGTGTTAAGTTTTCATGTTTTTTTGTTCAACATTACTTGACATTTCAACATGGAAAGACTTACGTTTGAACAACGTTTGTTGTTTAACTTTATTACGAAAACTAATTTTCTGTAAAGAATGTGTTTCGCGCGAGTTACAGTTTAGAAGTTGGCTAAGGTCACTACTTAAATAAGGAGCAGTTACTGAGGCAAATAAATATACCAGCAAACACTTTGATGCCCAGAATCGGACTAGCTCCCCATGAGATCAGCAACTCAAGTCTGCTCCAATGAGTGGCTGTACCGTCATTTGAAGTAACCTTAGATGTACTATAACTCCCGCTTCGCTCAACTTATGGTCAACATAATTGGCCTACTAAGCGTATTATTCGCAACAACATCACCTATCTTGGGAGCCAGCATTCATTATTGCATTATATTCGACCGAATAGACTATACTCCGCACGCAGTGAAGAAAACATAGCAACCGTATGTGAGTGTACACGAAGACCATGGAGAGTCGATTCGGTCCCGTTCGCAACAACTCAGACTGACGTATGGAACGACTTGGCTCATTTTACGTCGAGATCTTCAAATGAAAGCATAAAAAATACAGCTTGTGCAGCCACTGAAGCCACTTGACCTTCCCTATCGACGTCGCTTTGCTCTATGGTCTCTTGAAAAGTTCCAAGAAGACCTCAAGTTTACGAGCCAATTTTTTTCAGTTTGGATTTGTAAACATGCAAAATTGACGCATGGAACGAAGAGCAACCTGCAGAGATTCAAGAACTGCCATTTCATCCAGAAAAAGCAACGGTTTAGTAAAGTTTATGGGCCGGTGAAAACATCTCGATGGCAGTTTTCTATTAGCCTAAGAAAACTCTTTTGAAGGCGAGCCAAAGTGAGAAGGCGAAACATCCCCTCCGCGGGGTTGTGCCCTGGGTTTGGGACCCGCCACGTAAAAAACGCCCCTAATGAAAAGATTCCAACTGCCTTGGATGAGTTTTGACCACAGCAAACGAAACAAGGATTATGATTTGAGAGGATGCACTTGGAATGTCCGGTCCCTTAATTGGGAAGGTGCCGCTGCCCAGCTGGCAGGACTAGGACTGAGACAAGTAGGTCCTTGTGGCATTTACTACAGTGGCCTTATAAAGGAACGCAAATTTTGTGTGGGATTCGTGGTGGGAGAGAGACTCCGTTGCCGAGTACTACCATTCACTCCGGTGAAGGAACGTCTAGCCAAAATCCGTATTAAAGCGAAGTTCTTTAACCTATCACTGATTTGCGCCCACACCCCGACGGAAGAGAAGGTCGATGTGACCAAAGATGCCTTCTATGAGCGTTTGGAGCGCATCTATGAGTGCTGCCCCCGCCACGATGTCAAAATCGCGCTTGGCGACTTTACCGACATTGGTCAGCAAAGTAGGTATCTTTGGCGCAAGATCCTCCAGAGGGTTGAGGCTGATCAACTTCGCCGGGGCCCGAAATATGGTTATCTGTAGTACCAGGTTCTAGCACAAAAAAATACGTCAAGCTACCTGGCTGTCTCCGGATCGAAAATCCACCAACCAGATCGATCATGTTGTGATAGACGGAAGGCACGTCTCCAGTGTTCTAGACATGCGTACGCTCCGAGGTCCTAACGTCGATTCGGACCCTATCTTGTTGCAGCCAAGATTCGCACCCGCCTCTGTGCGACAAAAAACGCACGCCAACAAACACAAAGAAAGTTCAACGTCGAGCAGACGTTCCATTGCCCGACCGTGAAAAAGTTCGAATAGCAATTACCCGCCTGAGGGAAAACAAAGCTGCGGGGCCGATGGATTACCAGATGAATTGGAATTTGAGTGTTCTCTGCCCAACCCACAAAATGGAAAACATCATAATCTGCGCCAACTACCGTGAGATAAGCCTCTTCAACATCGCGTATAAGGTCCTATCGAGCGTATTGTATAAAAGATTAAATGATTGGACCCTATCAGCGTGTCTTAAGACCTGGCAAAACAATAACCGACCAAATCTTTGAAAAGGTCCCTGAAAGAAGAATCGACACACACCCCCTCTTCGTCGATTTCAAATCAGCTTTGGACAGCACGAAAAAGAGCTGACTTTGTGCCACGATGTCTGTATTTGGTATCCCCGAAAAACTAGTATGGCTGTGTAAACAGACGTTGAGCAATACCAAAAACTTCGTCAGGAACGATAAGGACCTCTCGGAGCCGTTCAGACTAGGCGACTCTCTAATGTGCTACTTCCTCAATCTACTGCCGGAGGAAATAATTCAAGCTGCAGAACTTAATCGAGCAGTTACAATATTTTGTAAGAGTGTATAGCTGCTGGCGTATGCCTATGATATTGATATCATCGGCCTCAACCCATCATTAGTTCCGCTTTCTTTAGACCGGACAAGGAAGCAAAGCAAATGGGTCTGGCAGTGAACGAGGGAAAGACTTGAAGTTATAGATAATTTCGTCTATAGTACCAGTATAAACACCACCAACAATATTAGCCTGGAAATTCACCGCAGGACAACTCTTGCCACTTCGTACTGTGTAGGAAATTGAGAAGTAAAGTCCTCTCCCGACGAACAAAAACCAAACTTTATAAGTCACTCATAATTCCCGTCCTGATGACAACAACTGATTAGTCGACCTTACGAGCTTTCGAGAGAAAGGTTCTGCGGAAGAATTATGGTCCTCTGCGCATTGGCAACGGTGAATATCACATTCGATGGAACGATGAGTGTATGAGGTATATGACGACATTGACATAGTCCAGCGAATTAAGAGCCAGTGGCTACACTGGCTAGGTCGTGTTGTTCGAATGGGCGAAAACACTGCAGCCCTGAAAGTATTCGACGCAGTACCCACCGGAGGAAGCAGAGGAAGAGGAAGACCTCCACTCAGTTGGAAGGACCAAGTGGAGAAAGACCTGGTTTCGCTTGGAATATCCAATTGGCGCCACGTAGCGGAAAGAAGAAAGAACTGGCGCGCTGTTGTTAACTCGGCTATAATCGCTTAAGCGGTGCCTACACCAGTAAAGTAGGAGAAGATTTGCAGTAATGATCAGCGCGACGAGATGAGTTTGTGGCTACTGTGAGCATAAAATAATACGACTTTTTAATTTAAATTTCTCGTAAAAACCATATCTTGTTTTGCAGATTGGTGTGACTGTCAGTGACATCAGTGCCAAATGTCACATCGAAATAATCATTGGTATTTAGTATACGCTTGTCTTTCTGCATTCGGCGATTTTTAATATGACTGAAATTATTCAACAAAAAAGTTCCATTAAATTTTGTGCGCGAAATCAAATTCCTGTTGCTGAAATATTGAGAATGATTTAAAAGAACTATTGATTGTTAACCAAATTATGCACAGTCACTTGAAATATTTGCTTGCCATGCCGAGACGAGGTCAGCAGGCGTTGCTCGGTCATTCTGTATATATGGCTATATAGACGCGTGCTATCTCTTTGACAGTTTTATTAGAAAAGGGAAGATTTAATGACACAACAAAATATTTACAGTGTTGCCATAGTTGATTGACATATTAAAAAACTTAGAATAGAATAAAGGAGAGACAACATGTCAAAACGCATGGTTGCATTGATAATTAAAAACTAATTATTATTTATGGTGTTGCCACAGTACCCTCCTCCTAGAGAGTCGTAGGTGGTGTGATGAAAACTGGCTTTAGACGATCGATGGAAACTTTAACTTTCTTCTCCTTTATTTCCACTTCGAAATACTTAGGTGAGCGGCTCAAAACTTTGTAGGGTCCCATATAAGGTGCTGATAGTGACGGTCTGACTGAATCATCGCGGATGAAGACATGATCACAAGACTTGAGATCGCCATGAACGAACACTATTTGGTTAGTGTGCCAAGCTGTACTATTAGGACGCAGATCTCGCATAACACGGCGAAGTTCCACTAAGATTTCTGTTTTGTTCTGGTTGCTGGGTTGTTCGATGTAAAGTTCTGAAGGTAACCGTAATAATGTTCCATATACCAATTCAAAAGGAGTGGACCCGATGTCGTCTTTAAATGTTGAACGCAGTCCAAGTAATATAAGAGGTAAAGAGGTCGTCCACTGATCCACTTTATGACATAAAACGGCAGACTTTAATGTGCGATGCCATCGTTCTATTAGTCCATTACATTGTGGATGATACGGCGTTGTTCTTAAATGGGTCACTCCCAATATTTAGTTTAGCAGTTGTTTAAATATGGCGCTTTCGAATTGACGACCAAGATCCGACGTTATGTCGATGGGTACTCCAAAACGGGAAATTCAGCCAGTTTGCAAGGCCTTTGCTGCAACTGGATCTGTCATGTTGGGAATCGGAATGGCATCTGGTCATCGCGTAAATCGATCGATTATGGTTAAGCAATATGCCATCCGATATTGGAAACGGACCGACAATGTCAATATGCAAATGTCCGAATCGGCTACTGGGATTTATTCTGCGTTGGAATAAGCTCTTGTTGTGTCGAATGACTTTAGACCGTTGGCACTGTATGCAACATCTAGCAAAGGTTCTACTATCCTTCGCAATGCCTGGCCAAACGAATCTGTCGACCATCATCTTGACAGTAGCGCGCGAGCCGGGGTGCGACAGATTGTGTGTAGCCCGTAGAAAAGTTTGTCGAAATTTTGATGTTACAAATTTTGATGTTACAAAATACGTCCTGTGGATATATCACAAAAAACCTTTTTAGTACTTGGAGGTAAAACAAAGGATTTTAATTTTAGTGAGTGTCGAATGCTGCCATTTAGGTGTGCTAGTAGCTCTTCATCGTTCTCTTGGTCCACGGCGACGGCGTCGTAGTCAATAATGGCGGTCGTAAGTGATTGAATTCGCGATAATAGATCAGCAGTTACGTTTCTTTTACCTTGGACATGTCGAATATCAGTAGTGATTTGCGATATGAAATCCAATTGCCGAACTTGACGATCTGAAGCCTTATGCAGTTGTTGTCGGAATGCGAATATAAGTGGCTTATGGTCATTGTAAATGTGGCAGTTACGACCTTCTAACATATAACGGCGCTGTATAGCGCGGTTAACTCACGGTCATACGTACTGTATCGCATTTCAGTTGATGAAAACTTCCTTGAGAAAAATCCTAATGGCTGAAGTTTGTCATTTACCATTTGATTTAAACTGCTCCAGCTGAAAAATCGGATGCATCTACCCACAATGAAAGTTCTGTATCAGGTAGTGGATGCGCTAACATAACACAGTTTGCTAGTTGGGCTTTCGCAGCTTCGAAATGGCGTTTGGTATCTTCATTCCAATCTAAGATGGTGCTGTCGTTTTTCTTATTTCCAGGAATCATGGCGAATAGGGGTCCTTATAACTCTAAGGCGTTTGGAAGAAATCTCCGATAAAAGTTGAGCATTGCCAAAAAAACGTTTAAGCTCTTTTGCGATCTTGGGTGGTTTCATATTTGTTAGTGCTTCGACGCGGCTTGGCAATGGGCGAATACCGTCTTTCGTAATTGAGTGGCCTAAAAAATCGAGTTGAGATACTCCGAATTGCGATTTTGCAACATTGATTGTTAAATTATAATCTCGAAAACGGTTAAATACAATACGAAGATGTTGTTTGTGTTCATCAATCGATTTTGATGCGATGCAAACATCATCTAAATACGCAAATGTAAAATCCAAGCCTCGAAGTACTTCGTTAATTAAACGCTGGAACGTCTGCGCAGCGTTCCTTAATCCGAACGTCATATGAGTAAATTCAAAAAGTCCAAACGGCGTTGTAATGGCGGTTTTACAGATATCATCGGGGTGAATCGGCACCTGATGAAACGCTTTCTGCAAATCTATTTTCGAAAATATAATTTTATTTGCTAGGATTGTTGAAAAGTCTTGAAGGAATGGTATAGGTTAGCGGTCAGGAATCGTGTTAGCATTCAAACCCCTATAGTCACCGCAGGGTCTCCAAGAACCATCGGCTTTACGAACTAAATGCAAGGGACTGGCCCAGCTGCTATTTGAAGGACGACAAATACCGAGCTTGATCAGGAGTTCAAATTCTGCACGTGCAGCTGCGAGTTTTTCCGATGATAAGCGTCGTGGTCGTGCGCATACAGGTGGACCAGTAGTTGAAATATGATGAACTACTGACGTGTTTGTACGTAAACCAAGTCGTGACGGACATGTGATGTCAGAAAATTCCTTTAAAATGTCCGAAAATTTTTGCGTGAAATTTATAGTTGATGTATTTGTTGGATGTCTATGTTGTGTTACTAAACACGACGTTTTGACCAGGGTGTTTCGGTCTACGAGACGTTGACCTTGTAAATCGACGATCAAGCCATGATGACTTAAGAAATCCGCACCAAGTATACCCTGCGAAACGTCCGCGATTATGAACTTCCAAAGAAATTCACGGCGTAGGTTTAAATTTAATTTAAGCATGACTTCACCGTATGTTTCTACGGGAGAGCCATTTGCGGCAAACAATGACAAAGATGATGGACGTGCTCTAGCTAATTTCGTCGACCTCGGTATAACGGATATGTCCGCTCCTGAATCTATTAAAAAACTAATTTTCGCTGAAGTGTCATAAATGCAAAGGCGACGACTTGTTGAATTATCAGAGTGTTTGCCGGGCTCTGATATGGTATTAGCCGAGCTGGCCTATTGACTTGGACTGGATACTGGAGTGAACGAGCATGGTTGGCGACATTTAGTGGCATTTGCACCAAATTTTGCATGATACCAACAAAAATTGTTCGTATGTTGAATTACCGGTCTCCCACGTGACGTAGGTCTACTGCGCTGCTGTCCGGTGGATTTAACGTTCCGCATCAACTGTCCTACGGTTTTCGAAAGAGCAGCAATTTCGTTTCGTATTTCACTTAACTCACCCTGCGGTTGCGATTCGGCTCTAACCTCAAAAATTTGTCCACCATCCTTCAGTGATAAGCATTCTGTGATAGAATCAGCGATTTTAATTTTGTCGCTAATTGGAACGCTAGTGGCGATGATAGCTGCTTGTGCGTACGGTGGCAAGCGGCTAACCCAGAGATCGTGTAGTATGCTCTCGCTGAGCGTGGTACCTGCTGTTCGTCGCATTTCGTTGTACAAATCGCTAGGCCTTCGGTCACCCAGTGGAAGCTCTTTCAAAACACGTTGGAGACGGCGTTGTTGACTCTCGGCGAAATTTTCGATGATTCTACGACGAATGTAGCTAAATTTGTCCGTTGCTGGTGTATCATCAATAAGAGTACGCATCTCTAGTAATTTTGCCGGAGGTACGCTTGCAAGTACTATGTTGAATTTGGCTGTATCAGAGTAAACACGTGAGGCTTCAAACCAAAACTCCAGCGAGTAGAAGTAAGCCTCAATACTATCCTCCGACATCGCCGGCAGTGGAATTCGTGGTGGAATATTTTGCGGTGGAGGCTGTTCCATGTCGCTATGAGTATCCGCCGATGATCTCGTTTTTATCATTTTCGTAATTTAACTATTAAAAATAACTTTTTCTTTTGTCTGGGGTCACCAATATAGACGCGTGCTATCTCTTTGACAGTTTTATTAGAAAAGGGAAGATTTAATGACACAACAAAATATTTACAGTGTTGCCATAGTTGATTGACATATTAAAAAACTTAGAATAGAATAAAGGAGAGACAACATGTCAAAACGCATGGTTGCATTGATAATTAAAAACTAATTATTATTTATGGTGTTGCCACATGTATGTAAATGTGCACGGGTCTCTTGATGCACATTCCAACACACATACTTTTCAAATTTAAACTATAATACACTTATAACAGCATTGCACAATATTTCTGAAATGTAAGCAGAACGCTGCTAAGCGAGACAAGCCCACGGAGTTCGCTGTTATGGACACCAGGAAAGAAATACTCCCCAGTTGTTTATCGGCGTAGAAAGGCACGACAGAGTTAACATAATGGTAAGTAGTGTTACGCTCTGTCACACCTCCGTTTGAATTTTTCACTTTTTTCTTTAACAACATGACCTTTCATGAGCTTTGACGGTTGGCATATATACCTAGCTAGCGATATGAGCGTAACCGCGATCAAGCCGCTCAACCCGTTGAGTGCGCTCATTTCCGGTGGCATGCTATTTTATTATATCTGTTGTTTTACGAGTACAGGTAAAACTGTAAGTTTGCATGAGTTGTGTTTTTGAGTTTTTAGGACTTTTTCTCCTTACAATGCATTCAACCGAGCGCATCATACTACTCACTCATTCTCCCAGCCATACGGCTCGTTCTCTTAGCCGTCATCCTTTGTAAGTGTTAATGTCAAAGCTTGTTGCCTGTATGTCATCTGCTGTTTGTCGTCTGCTATTGTATAGTTTGCATACGCTTGAAATGTAAATGAGCTGTTTATCATTCACACGACAAGCGCAGTGATAATTTTTTATAGGTCTCTGCCAGTGCGGTTGTGTGTTCTTGTTTTTAGCGGTCCTTAGGAATAAAAGATTGCTGTATTGGAAAATAACTCAATTTAATCGAGCTAATAAAGAAAAGTTTGATGGTGAGAACAGTCTTAAAAGAGTTGGCATGTGTCAATTAAACATCGAGAACAATTTCCTGGGAAGAGTAAAACTTAGAATACACTATATCGCAAAATTAATTACTTCTTACTGAGCACAAATTCTGTAGCAAAATCAGTTACTGGTGCTTTCTCATTAGTTGATAAAAATGTCAATAGCGCAATGAGTTTCCTGGGAACAGTAAAACTTAACACAAATTCTATTGTAAAATGAATTACTTTTGCTTTCTCAGTTAGTATACAGACTTAGAAGCAAAATTATATAACAAAATTAATTACTTTTGCTTTTTGACTTAGTATTCACAAAACAAATACCAATAATGAAATGAGAATAGTAAAACTGAGCACACACTTTATCGGAAAATCAGTTACATGCGCTTTTTGCTTAATATACAGAAATATCAATAATGCAATGAGAACAGTTTTTGGGAACAGTAAAGCTTACCATAAATTTTATTTAAATCAATTCCTATTGTTTTGGACTTAGACGATAGAAATATCAATAATAAAGTGGGAACATTTTTACTGTGAATAGTAGTTATGAGCACAAATTATATCGCAACATGAATAACTTGTGCTTTGTGATTTAGTAGAGAGAAAATAACTATTTTTAATTTTTAAATAATTTCGGGGAACATTTTTAGAAAGTTCTATGAATGTTGTAATTAACAGAAAATCAAAGCAATCGCAGACTATGAATCTAATTGGGAAAAACCTTATTATTCTCCAAATTAAAGTCATGAAAAAAATAACATTCAGAATATATGAATAGGGAATAATTAAAATAAGATAAAAAATCATTACCAACTTTGAATGTGTAAAAAGTTTTATGATGGTAATAAGGTTCAAGTTGGTTTAAGTACTGCATCCTAAAGCCCTATAAGTAGAAGTAAGAAGTTTTCAGCTTTTGTTTTCCCAATAAAATAAAGGCATCCGGTATAACCTCGCTCATCTGCGAACCTACTCCTTTCTTCAATTTTTCGTAACTGATTCAAGGAGGCTTTGTTTTGAGATATTAGAAATCTGCACCTTCTTTGTTAATGATCTATATGAAGATGTCACAGTAGAGAGAATATTCAATTGAGAATGTAAGCCAAAAGATTGTTAATTTTAAATTTGTTTATTATAAAAGACTTGTGACTTTCTTTAAGCCAACCTTTTGAAATTCTGGGACAACTATAACAGCATATTTTTGGCATCCACCTTTTATTCCTTTCTTCAATAGCAAATCCAAATTATAGCTGATAAGCCGTTTTAATACGATCTGTTTTGGTATATCGGTGTATTTTCAGAGAAAACTCACCTCAAAAGTAGCATAAATATGATAAATATGAAGTGGAATTTGGATGGGTGGCATTCCAAAACCTTAAACTAAAAAGCAAACCAAAATTAAAAGTTCCAAAATATTGGGTATCTGCCATTTTGGTCGATCCCTTTCTGCCCTTTTTCCGCTAGAGACATTATTCCATCAGTGTAAATCGAAACTTCGAAATTTCCAGAACGAAAGAGAATGAACCATTGTTATGCTACGCGAACTGACAGAACATCGTCTCCGTAAACTTCACAAATTTGGTGGCTTGAGTGGCATTCTTCCCTTTTTTATACAAAAATTTCAAAATATAGCAAATTCTTCATTATTTTCACTCGTTTTTGAATAGCTGTAACTTTTTTTCAACATCCCCGAATTTAATTTTTTTGCGATTAAATTAAGTATAAAATCTCACCTTGCCAACACTATATGTATGGTGCGATACCATGTGATTGGTAGTACTGGACATATATGACTGCAACGACATCTATTGGCGAAAAGACTTTTTCGACTACCCATTATATATATTTATGTCATAAATAGCGGCAATATTTCGGCGTATGTATGAAAGAAGTACTACACGAAAGGAAAGCAACGATAAATTAAAACGATAGCTGCTAAAATATGCATATTAAAAGCGCACATATCTACATACACATAGTATATGATTCGGCGTATATAAATTTGCATACAAGAGTACGCACGTGTGTACAGACCCCATTAACCCAACACCAGACAACGCAACACGAAAATATTTTTCTTGTTTATATCACTCCCTTTGCGTAGTGAAATTTTTATCCGGACGTTTGCGAATTATTTAAATTAAATTTTGCATTATACGAAATCAAATTGCGTATTTAAAAATTTTGTCTCCCCTCAAGAGTGTGCGTATTTTCACGCTCACTTCATTTATGTGCTTTGATTTGCCGCTTTTACACTCATTTCGTGCAATTGTGATAATAAAATTTTCTTCAGCAACGCGCCAACGAACCAAGATAAGACAGACCGGAAAGAGGCAATTGATGCCGTAGCAATTGTCTGATGCTTGCGGTAACCACATCATGGCTTTGTATCGTTTGCCTCTAGCGAGTCTTACACACGCTTCACTTTCAATTGTCCATGATTTTTATTTTGCAAAATAAGATTTTGGATTTGGCTATTTCGGGTAGCTAACACTCGAGTGTGCACTCGTCGTAATTCACCTTAGACAATATGGAGTTTGCGGTCAACGGCTACAAGTTAAAAGAAAGATTTGAGAAGTTGGTAACGGAAATTTAATGTTAAATTCATAAAGATCATAATTTTATAATTTAGCTGCTTAATCGAAGGTCAAACACGTTTTTATAAAGAATATGTATGACATGATTTTATGTATGTATATTTAAAAGTTCTGGAATACAAAGTGCCTTCCAAAGTAAACAGAACTTTTTTAATTTAGCGCCCCCTGGTGGCGCCATCTGTATGCGGACTGTTGCGTTAGAATCTGCTATCTTTATCGATCG
This sequence comes from Bactrocera dorsalis, assembly GCF_023373825.1. Lineage (NCBI taxonomy): Eukaryota > Metazoa > Arthropoda > Insecta > Diptera > Tephritidae > Bactrocera > Bactrocera dorsalis. Next base: position 27,223,487 of record NC_064305.1, on the reverse strand, counting down.
TCCAGTGAGCATTTCATGACATTTCATTGGTTGGAAAATAACTTCACTTCCACTGCGTTTTAAGTGGCAGTATGTTTGTGTAATCTTTCAACTTTTGCCGAAAAGATGAAATAAGTTTATCGCGATGATTGACTATTCCGTAGCAGAGTGCACGTGTGGTTTCATCGTTTTCAAATTGGTCGTAAGGACATAAATGACGATCAACATGTGGGCCAATCAAAATTCGGGATCACCGGAAATTCCATCGTAACTGTGCGTAAGTTCATCAAAAATCAGCCGAAATTATCATTGAAATTCATGAAAATAGAATTTAACATCTCCAAAACATCGATTTATCGCATTTTGACTGAACATTTGGGTTTAGGAAAGGTGCGTGCAGGGTTTGCTCAGCACAAATCGACTGAAGACCAAAAATTGCTCAGAATCCAACATTCGATAGACGATTATTTGACCAAAAATCACATTTTAACCATTCTCCGTGTATATTGCACCGTGTGACTTCTTGCTTTTCGGAAAAATGCATTTGCCCATGAAAGAAAAGCGTTATGCAGACGTAGAGGCAATTCAAAAGGCTTGCACCGGCATACTGGCAGCCATACCCGCCAACGACCTAAAACACTAGTTCGAAATGCCTTTGGACCGTGGAAAAAGCTGAAGGGAGACTATTTTGAATAAAATAAATTGATTTTGCAGAAAAACCATTTGTTCTGTTTTTTTTCCTCTTTACCCCTTTACTTCGAAACGTCCATTGTAAAGGGTGATTTTTTTAAGAGCTTGATAACTTTTTAAAAAAAAAACGCATAAAATTTGCAAAATCTCATCGGTTCTTTATTTGAAACGTTAGATTGGTTCATGACATTTACTTTTTGAAGATAATTTCATTTAAATGTTGACCGCGGCTGCGTCTTAGGTGGTCCATTCGGAAAGTCCAATTTTGGGCAACTTTTTCGAGCATTTCGGCCGGAATAGCCCGAATTTCTTCGGAAATGTTGTCTTCCAAAGCTGGAATAGTTGCTGGCTTATTTCTGTAGACTTTAGACTTGACGTAGCCCCACAAAAAATAGTCTAAAGGCGTTAAATCGCATGATCTTGGTGGCCAACTTACGGGTCCATTTCTTGAGATGAATTGTTGTCCGAAGTTTTCCCTCAAAATGGCCATAGAATCGCGAGCTGTGTGGCATGTAGCGCCATCTTGTTGAAACCACATGTCAACCAAGTTCAGTTCTTCCATTTTTGGCAACAAAAAGTTTGTTAGCATCGAACGATAGCGATCGCCATTCACCGTAACGTTGCGTCCAACAGCATCTTTGAAAAAATACGGTCCAATGATTCCACCAGCGTACAAACCACACCAAACAGTGCATTTTTCGGGATGCATGGGCAGTTCTTGAACGGCTTCTGGTTGCTCTTCACCCCAAATGCGGCAATTTTGCTTATTTACGTAGCCATTCAACCAGAAATGAGCCTCATCGCTGAACAAAATTTGTCGATAAAACACATTTCGAACCGAACACTGATTTTGGTAATAAAATTCAATGATTTGCAAGCGTTGCTCGTTAGTAAGTCTATTCATGATGAAATGTCAAAGCATACTGAGCATCTTTCTCTTTGACACCATGTCTGAAATCCCACGTGATCTGTCAAATACTAATGCATGAAAATCCTAACCTCAAAAAAATCACCCGTTATATTGCATTTTTGCCAGCGTGTTAAAAAATTACATATTTATGTTCATGCTTAGCTCTTCTTTTGAAGCAGTTTTTATTTCCTCAATCCTAGTGTGCCATCGTCATTTCATGGAAACTTTTGGAAGCGAAAAAAAGTCAAAAGGGGCCTGGTCGGGGAAATACGGTGTTCTATTTTATGTTTATTGTTCTATTTGTAGCCAAATATTCGTGGCCAAAAACCGATGCGTGAACAGAGGCAGTATCATGATACAAAAGCCAGGATTTGTTCTTCCACAATTCCGAGCGTTTCTGAAGGATTGCTGGAGGATTGACCATACGACCCTTTGGCAAGGACTCATGATGTACATCGCCTCTGTAGCGGAAGAAAACCTTCGAATTCGACCTAACTTGGCACACTTTTTTCGCTCTTGCCGTAAACTTTTGATTCGTGACCATTAATGATCCTATGGGGCATATCAGTGTCTTGTCTCGCTGTTTTGTTGAAACGCAATAAAACAATCGAAAATCGAATACACGTAGCCAGCGAAGTGCACTGAATACGCTTTCCAGCCAGCTAAGTAAACAATATTCAATTAAATAATGTCATAGTCAGGCACATACCTAAACATACCCTGCAGAAAATTCGACTATCCCACAACTAGGAAAGATCCAGCTATTTTAATAATAGTACTGGTTCTAGCTTAATACCTAGGCAATGCATTCAAATGTCCACTTTAATACGGAGATGTCGTTGGCGGTGGCAATTATCGTGCAGTGCATTACTTTGCAACTCGACTTTCACCGATTTCATAGTGGATAGTTGTGAGGTAGTACCATTAGATTGGTTCTACGGTATGTATTTTTAAGATAGTCCCAAGCTAGTCAGCTAAAAACTAAAATAATCTTCATAAAAAACTAGTTGCATTAAAACTGTGCCATAGATAAATTTTGAGTTCATTTTAGAATTTATTTATTTTGTGTTGAAATAGGTTTTGTATGAAAAAGGTTTACATTACTTTAATTGAATAAAGCTAAATGCAAGTATTAGGCATAAAAATGAAATGTAAATTATGAAGTTTTTGAAGGCGACATTTTAAAATTTCTGTTTTTTTGCATCCTTATAGCCTTCCAGGTGATCCTCCGCAGCAATTAAATTTGGTGTTGGTGAAATTGAATCTATATATTCTATGAAAAGAATATATTAGTTAAATATGCAGATTCAGTTGATTTAAAACTTGTAAATATTACTTACTTAGTAGTGCAGCATAAAACTTTTCATAGGACTTTAACCATACCATCGCTCCGGATTTTTCTTAAGTTGCGTGTAACATTTTGTTGAATTAACCTTTTTATAGTAGAAACCTGTTAAAAAATGACAAAAATGTGATAAATGTTTGGGTTTTGTTAATATTTATTATACTTTCAAAAATTTCGCTGTTTTCTATACAATTTGATCCTCCAAAGCCCTTCCTCTGTCTGCAGCGGGAAAAAGTCGGCTATTTGGCCACCCACTGACTCTTAGCGAATTAATTTCTGCTGCAATACTTTTTGCTAATGGAAGCTTTACATTATGGCATTATTTTGTTAAATTGCATTTCTGAAAAAAAAACAACTATGAACAAAGATATGTTATGGTTATATTGTATAAATTGTATTTAATATCTTCCATACAATCTATGGCTCCTTGGGTAATCATTTTAACACCTGGAATAACACAAATAAAAGCTTTAACCGGGGCATCACAAACTATACAACGTATTGTAACCTTAATGTTTTTTCCTAAAATTTGTATCCAATTTTCCATCATTTTCATTCGTCAACAACCATTTTTTAAAACTTTCACTTACAATTGTATATCTGTATCTACATATATAATAAGTTTACGCTATTTTGAATTGAATAACTTTTTGCAACGCACTTTTGAAATTGAAATATGAAGATGGGTTAGAACAGCTGTTTTTAACGATAAGTGATTATCGATATTTTACATTAGGCTTGATACATTAAACTGTCTTTCGCTGCATTCTAAAACAGCATGGTTTAAAACACATGCTAATTGATGGATCAGAACTGTATTTTTTTGGACCGGTTCTCAATTTTTCTGCAGGGTATATGCGCATACACACCCACTCGAAACTCAGTTAATAGGTGTCAACAAGTAGCTTCACGCGTTAAATTAACTGAGTTGTTGCACAACTTAGAAAAGCCGGAGAGAAGAAGAGAGCTAGCCTTTATGGCAAATGATTATCGCTGGAAACGGTGAAATGAATGTAATGGCAGCAACTACAGATATTAGCACTTCAATTGCTGCACTGCGTTTGCAAGCAATGTGGCACGCAACCTTAACTGCACACATACAATCGTACATACATATATGTCCATATTTAGATAAACTGTATCTGCGTGTTTGCACATGAGCAAACATTTTATTTAAAATTTTCAAAAAATAAAAAAAGAAAACTTAACATCCGCTAAAGGAGACTCTGTGCGCTTACTTACAGTTACGTTGGCAATAAATTTTCACGCGAGTACTTTGCATTTGGAGTGACACTTTTCGCGCTTATATAAAGGAATTAGTGCTTACATGCAGGAGTGTTTGCCTATATTTCTGTGATAGTGTGTATTTGTGCATTTGAAATCCATAAAGTATCTGCAAAATGGGCAAGAGCTCCAAAAAGAAGTTTCTGTAGAGAACGCAGCTAAAGATTTATTTCAGTATTAAATGTCGCAAATAAACACATACACACACATTTTACTACAGGGTGCCGCAAGGCTGAGTTTTAGATCCACTGTTGTGGAATATTCTATATGATGAAGTGCTAAAACTCCCACTAGGAAAAGGAGTCCAAATTATCGGGTACGCTGATGATGTCGCGGTAACTGTGGTAGGAAAATAACTCAGCCAGGTACAAAACCTATGTGAAGATACCTCAGAAAGGATAAAAAACTGGCTTATGAGTAAAAATCTCCAATCTCCGATTAGCAGCTCAAAATCAGTGCTAATCACAAGTTGAAAAAAAATTTGAAAAGGTTACTCTTAATATGGATGGTTATAACATAACTACACAGCAGCCATTAAAATACCTATGCTGCAAATACAATAGACACGCGGCTCGACTTTTACACCCACATTGAGAATGCATTTGTAAAAGCGGCTCGAATAAGAGTGGTGTTAGCGAGCATGATGGCTAGAGGATAAACGAGCACTCTTGGATAAAGTCAGTCAGTCGGTGCTAATGTACGCGGCGCCTATATGGGGACCAACAATACAAAGTAAAAAGTACGCTAATAAAGCAAGATCTGTGATGCGGCTTAATGCAGTGAGAGTGATTTGTGGATTCCGCACGGTCTCGCATTAGGCATCTAGGGTAATAGCGGGTATCTTGCCGCCTGACATAATGGCACTGGAACTCAAACGAGTGTATGAGAAATCCAGAGGCAATGAAGAACGTCTTACAACAACAAAACGGCAGAGAGACAGAAAAGATTATTTGAGAGGCACAGTCGCTGGGATGCGGCAGAAAAACGAATGTGGACGTTCACACTAAGCAGGAACATTTAAGAATGGGTGGAGAGAAAGCACGGCACATAGCAAACAAGTGTATATAATAAGTAAATACATGTATAAAACACATATAAATAAAAAAAAAAATAAAAAATAAAATACGTAAACTTCGGTTGTACCGAATCTACTACACCCTTTACAAATAAAAAGTTTTCTATCGGTTCGTAAGGTAGCTACATGCCAAAGTGCTTGTGTCTGAACAATTTTTTGAAGTTTTTGGACAACAAAATATGCATGATTTCGTGAAAATAATTTATGAAATAAAAGGTCTTGCTTTTGATCGTTTAGTTTGTACAGTAGCTATATGTTATAGTGATACCATGTAAGCAATTTCTTCACAGCTTGTTGCATTGCCTTGGAGAATAATCCATGCCGAATTTTGTGAAGATATCTTCTCAAATAAAGAGCTTTCTTTACAAAAGCAATTTGTATGGCAGCTATATGCTGTATTGATCCAGTCGAAACCTTCCTCCATATATTTTAGAATTACACTCAAGGGAATTATTGCAATATACCGTGACGATATTTTGTCAATTAAAAAAGTTTTTCCTGTATGGACTTAACTTTGATCGTTCTGTTTGTATAATCTAAGACTGAAATAATTTCAGAGCAATATCTCAAAATCTGTGGAACTATTGCGCAAATACATCAACTAAGCTCTTCATGCTGAGCATTTAAATGCAAATAATACATGTTTTAGAGGATCTACGGCATTTCCTTCCGGATATTACAAACTTCATGGCGAACTTTATATCCCTTATGTCAACGGCAACATACCTGGGTATGTTTTGCGTTTTCAAAACGCTGTAGCTCTGAACTGGATAATCGGATCGACATGAAATTTCGTGATATCCTAGCGAAAACTGTTTTACGCAATAGTCCCAATTTTGGTTAGGATTGGATCATCCGTTTGGTAGATAAAGCCCATTTACAAAGTTGCACCCTTACGTCAACAGCATACATACCTGGGTATACCATACCATATGTATAGTAAAACGCATGTAAATATGATAATATTTGAAAAGTATAGTTTATTTTGAGTGAAAAAAATACTTATGGCATAAAAATTATTATAAATTATAAAATACTTATGAAAAAAAATATTAAAAAACTACGAAAAAATTTAAAATTATTGAAATTCAATTACATCTATCGCATTGCGGCAAGTCTTTGGAATGCTCTGCGCACACTGGTTTGTTGCATAATGTGCATGATTTACGAGTAGGGCGTCGTTTGGAGCAGATGTAGCAATTCCCCTTTACTTTTATGCGTCCCGTACTATCACGCTCCTCCGCTTCATGTGCTCCAGCATCCACAACTCGGATGGGCCTACCTATCATGGCTTCGATGGCGTCGCACGTTGAAAAAACTCTGGATATTCTGCTGTTATTCGCCCTTCTCTCTATTTCTGGCTTGCATAGTTGCTCGCTTATGTAGCTGATGGAGAAACATCCTACGGTGTGGACAGGTTGTGGTTGTATCGAAGACCAAACATTACCATCTCTGGCAGTAAAATATTCCCCAGTTTCAATTGGTGCATCTTCAAGTTCTTCATCAGAATCACCGTCGTCCTCTGGGTCATATTCTGGTAACGTGGGCTCTTCTAAGTCTGAGTCATCACCACCAATATCACCTACACATTCATCTATAGCCTCGTCACCAACTACTGAATCGTGGTCACTTATTTCTTCTTGGCTCTCTTCAAGCGTTTGACGAATATGTGCTCGCTGTTCTTCGTACGAAAGTGCGCTTAGTTGTCGTGAAGTAAGCCATTCACCATCTGCATTTCACTTTGATTTCATTTTTTTATTTTCACAAAATAAACAGAAACGTCCTTTCACTTCGAATCATACGTGCATGATAAAATTCGTAATACTGATAAACCCTATTTTATAATTTTTAGCGCAAGTGATTAACACAGGCACTAGCGATTTTTTCAGAGATGTGCAGTACTTTGAGGACCTGCCTGAGTTTTTATGTTTGCAACCTAAAGTAATCCTTATAAACACAAAACAAGTACTAACCACATCATCAGCGACCCTTAATAATCCAGAAAATATGTACACTTGTATGTATGTATATTTGTTAAACTATATCAAGGTTGCCTGTGTAGAAATGTAAGCTAGGGTTTTTTTTAACCATGACCATTTCTAACACATGCATACGTACATATATTATCGATATAACGCAAATGTGTGAGTATATTGGTAAAAAAAATCTGAATAGCAAGCGATTAGTTGAATGTGTACCTGCCGGGTTATAACGGCATGCCATTTGCCATACAAAACGTATGTACATACCCGGGTGTGTTGTGTGTTTGGGGTATTAAAATAAACATTTATATGTACGGTATGTATATCGACTGGTATTGAGTTGGCCTGTGAGGTTGAAGATTTCACACAACTAATTCAAAACACTGCGTGAAAGGGTGCACCAAATACCCGCGTAAATCTAAGTGGTACCAAATACCCAAAACACATCTTAAAAAGTATACATAAAAAGCGCAAGCTTCGACGGAGATGGCAGCAAACTAGGTCCTCTGCTCTCAAAACAGTTTAAACATTTTTCCTTCAAAACTTATCCGGCTATACTAACAGCTGATAAATCCACCGACTATTCACTCAGGAAAGCTGCAAGAAATATTAATAAACAAATAAAACATGTAGCACCATTAAAACTAAACGAAACTGCATGGGCCAAAACGAATGAACAGAAAGCTGCCGTATTTGTAAATAATTTGAGAAACACATTTACGCTTAACGATGGGTATGAGATAAACTGTGAAAATAGTTGGTTGGAGCCACACATCAACATTTCTCCTGTTACTCTTGAAGAAATTAAAAATCTTATCGGGAACACAAGACTCAAAAAAACACCTGGATATGATTTAAATATAAACATTATAATCATTGCTTTATGCCTAAGATACGTGCCATCGCTTTGGAAAGTATCTGAAGTCATAATGATACCTAAGCCGGGTAAGCCAGTACATGATGTTACATCATACATACCAATTTCGCTGCTGCCAGCTTTATCTAAAATCTTTGAGAATGTTTGTACGGCGGCGTTTTTGGACGTGTCTCAAGCTTTTGACAAAGTTTGGCATACGGGTCTACTGCTCAAATTGAAATACATGCTACCCAGACAATTTTGTAAAATATTTGCATTTTCAAACTTGCAACCGATAGAAGCGGGTGTTCCCCAGGGAAGCGTGTTGGGGACAATGCTTTATTTGCTTTTTACCAGTGACTTACCATTTGAATCTAGTTATATGTCAGCGACATTTGCGGATGACACAGCTTTGTTAGCAGCTGGAGAGTCAACTTCAGTATCTAGTCGGCGAGTGCAGACAGCAGTCAACGCAATTAATAAGTGGGCATCTAAGTGGCGCATCAAATTAAACGAAACCAAATCAATTAATATCGACTTTACCTTGAAAAAGCCGGCATATTGTCCAATTTTTATAAATAACATTCCTATACCACATCATAATAACGGGTGATTTTTTTGAGGTAGGATTTTCATGCATTAGTATTTGACAGATCACGTGGGATTTCAGACATGGTGTCAAAGAGAAAGATGCTCAGTATGCTTTGACATTTCATCATGAATAGACTTACTAACGAGCAACGCTTGCAAATCATTGAATTTTATTACCAAACTCAGTGTTCGGTTCGAAATGTGTTTATCGACAAATTTTGTTCAGCGATGAGGCTCATTTCTGGTTGAATGGCTACGTAAATAAGCAAAATTGCCGCATTTGGGGTGAAGAGCAACCAGAAGCCGTTCAAGAACTGCCCATGCATCCCGAAAAATGCACTGTTTGGTGTGGTTTGTACGCTGGTGGAATCATTGGACCGTATTTTTTCAAAGATGCTGTTGGACGCAACGTTACGGTGAATGGCGATCGCTATCGTTCGATGCTAACAAACTTTTTGTTGCCAAAAATGGAAGAAATGAACTTGGTTGACATGTGGTTTCAACAAGATGGCGCTACATGCCACACAGCTCGCGATTCTATGGCCATTTTGAGGGAAAACTTCGGACAACAATTCATCTCAAGAAATGGACCCGTAAGTTGGCCACCAAGATCATGCGATTTAACGCCTTTAGACTATTTTTTGTGGGGCTACGTCAAGTCTAAAGTCTACAGAAATAAGCCAGCAACTATTCCAGCTTTGGAAGACAACATTTCCGAAGAAATTCGGGCTATTCCGGCCGAAATGCTCGAAAAAGTTGCCCAAAATTGGACTTTCCGAATGGACCACCTAAGACGCAGCCGCGGTCAACATTTAAATGAAATTATCTTCAAAAAGTAAATGTCATGAACCAATCTAACGTTTCAAATAAAGAACCGATGAGATTTTGCAAATTTTATGCGTTTTTTTAAAAAAAAAAAGTTATCAAGCTCTAAAAAATCACCCTTTAGTACTATGTACCTAGATATCACCTTAGATGTTAAGCTTCGCTGGAAAGAGCATGTCAAAAAAAAGGAGCGAGCTTGATATGAAATTTGGCAAACTTTGCGACCTAGTTGGCAGGAAATCCACGCTATCAATTCAAAACAAACTCTTTCTATATAATTAAGTTCTAAAGCCAGCTTGGGCCTACGGAGCCCAACTATGGGCTCGCTCAAGTCAAAGCTGTATTGCCAGCATTCCGCGCTTTCAAAGTAAGGTTCTTAGGACTTTAGTTAATGCTCTTTGGTACAATAGATCTGCTGATCTGCACCGTGATCTAGTCGTGAACTCAGTGGTAAATGAAATCTCCAAAATAGCAAAGTCGCACGAACTGAGGCTTAGACAGCGGTTTAATGAGGAAGCCTCCAGACTCATCGAAACTGCTGGGCGAGAAATCCGGTTGAAACGCAAGAAGCCTTCCGACTTAGTAAGACAACAGTGGCAGTAAATTTATTTCTTAACGTTTAGCTTTTAAGTATCTCTCTTAATTAATTAAAATAGAATTTTTGTTAGGAAATGGAGGAAAGTGGATTTATAACGGGTGATTTTTTTGAGGTTAGGATTTTCATGCATTAGTATTTGACAGATCACGTGGGATTTCAGACATGGTGTCAAAGAGAAAGATGCTCAGTATGCTTTGACATTTCATCATGAATAGACTTACTAACGAGCAACGCTTGCAAATCATTGAATTTTATTACCAAAATCAGTGTTCGGTTCGAAATGTGTTTATCGACAAATTTTGTTCAGCGATGAGGCTCATTTCTGGTTGAATGGCTACGTAAATAAGCAAAATTGCCGCATTTGGGGTGAAGAGCAACCAGAAGCCGTTCAAGAACTGCCCATGCATCCCGAAAAATGCACTGTTTGGTGTGGTTTGTACGCTGGTGGAATCATTGGACCGTATTTTTTCAAAGATGCTGTTGGACGCAACGTTACGGTGAATGGCGATCGCTATCGTTCGATGCTAACAAACTTTTTGTTGCCAAAAATGGAAGAACTGAACTTGGTTGACATGTGGTTTCAACAAGATGGCGCCACATGCCACACAGCTCGCGATTCTATGGCCATTTTGAGGGAAAACTTCGGACAACAATTCATCTCAAGAAATGGACCCGTAAGTTGGCCACCAAGATCATGCGATTTAACGCCTTTAGACTATTTTTTGTGGGGCTACGTCAAGTCTAAAGTCTACAGAAATAAGCCAGCAACTATTCCAGCTTTGGAAGACAACATTTCCGAAGAAATTCGGGCTATTCCGGCCGAAATGCTCGAAAAAGTTGCCCAAAATTGGACTTTCCGAATGGACCACCTAAGACGCAGCCGCGGTCAACATTTAAATGAAATTATCTTCAAAAAGTAAATGTCATGAACCAATCTAACGTTTCAAATAAAGAACCGATGAGATTTTGCAAATTTTATGCGTTTTTTTTTTTAAAAAAGTTATCAAGCTCTTAAAAAATCACCCTTTACTATCGCACCTACTCATCCATATACATTAGAGTGTGCCATTCTGAGGCAACCTTTTTTTTTCAACTGAAAAACAGGCTCGATTCTAAATCCACTTCGACTACTGAAAATCGATTTTTAAAAATCGATTATTTTACGAGAAAACTCGATTTTTAAAAATCGATTATTTTACGAGAAAACTCGATTTTCGAGTAGAATCGGAATCGAGTTTACCATCCCTACTGGCAGCTATAGGGGCACATATAAAACCTCCGCACAATAACCACCACAAAAAAAAATGATTTTTTTTCCATGTAATTTATATGGAAAACAGAAAATTTGAAAGAGGCACCTCTTAATATTAATATTGAGAGCTCATCTTTTGAGTGACTTTTTTTACACATTTTTGAAAGTTTTGAGCCTATTTTTCAGTTGAAAACAAAGGTTGCCTCAGAATGACACACCCTAATAGACATATGTATTTACTTGTATGTATCTACGTTTAAAAAGTTAGCATGCTATTTTGTATAGGTATTTAAATTTTAATCCATATCTGTTTCTAGTAAAAAAACGTATTAATTACATCTTAATTTAAGCTAAATATTAAATTCGGAAATCCCTTTTTCAAGTCGTTATTTAGAATTTTTTCATTTTTCACTTAATAAATACAAAACTTGGAACATGGGTAAAACTCTGGCAACTCAGTATAAAACACACTTTTGTTATTTTACTTCTGTATTTTATTGCGTAGAATTTTTTATAATTATTCAAACTTACACCACCTGGGAGCATTGGCAACTCTACTCAATAGATTCAATGTTTTATGAAAATTGAAATTCGTGATGATCTAGATAAATGCCTGATCAAAAAGACGAAAATGTAAAGATGCAACGCAATCCTTGTAAAAAAGCTCTTGTGCGTAACTGACGGCCAACACCCATGAAACTATCCTTTTCACAGAAGAAAATAATTCGCTGTTGAAGAAGTTTTTAACAATAAAAATGCCAAAATTTACCCAAACACTTCCAGAACCGAAAAAAGTTGTTAATCCAAACATCCAATGTGGCCGCCTTTTACCTGTTGTAATGTTTGGGTAGGAAGACTTCTATAAAGGCGAAATACCTCTTTACTTCTGTTAAAAAGAATTAAAACTGGGGCTAAAGTGTTCCAACAGATTATTTTAGAAAGGTAGTAAGACACTTAAGTAATACTCTCTTCGATGGAGAGCAGTGGGTCTTCAAGCAAAATTCCGCTAGGCCTCTGTTTCGGGGATCTCCTCTTCATTTGAAGAAAATTTCCCAGCGAGCATTAATATGAGAATTGAGAACAATAAATAATCACTGGGGCTAGATTTGGAGAATATGGTGGATGCGGAAGCAATTCGAAGCTCGATGGATTTTTCCCATCATTTTCAATGACTTGTGACACTATGCTTGGGGAAACAATACTTTGCAAGGACATCCCAAAATACATGTGCCATAACCTTGTCAACCAACTGGTGTGTTTTACCACGTTTTGGAGCGGGACTTCGGAGTGAAGTTGCATTCATTGTCCCATATTGAGGCAAAAACTGAAATTTATTATGATTAAAGAACTGCAAACACTTCTCAGAATCGGCAGTTCGATGTTGTTTTTATTAGATTGTGAGCTTACGCGGCACCCACTTTACACAAAGCTTTCGCATACCCAAATATTTAGCAATATTTGTCAAGAATCGATTCTTAATCGACTTCGACTACTGAAGATCGATTACAAAAAATCGATTATTTTACGAGAAAACTCGATTCTCGAGTAGAATGGGAATCGAGTTTACCATCCCCACTGGCAGCCATCGCGTGTACATATAATAACCTCCGCACAATAACCACCACAAAAAAAAATGATTTTTTTCCATGTTATTTATATGGAAAACAGAAAATTTGAAAGAGGCACCTCTTAATATTAATATTAAGAGCTCATCTTTTGAGTGACGTTGTTTTCCCCATTTTTTAAAGTTTCGAGCCTGTTTTTCAATTGAAAAAAAAGGTTGCCTCAGAATGACACGCCCTAGTGTGTATGCTACACAAATTCATTTATGTACATACTTTAAGCAACCCGCATACACATACGAGTACATATACAAGAATTTTAAAAATTATTTGCTTGTGTGGGGGATCCAGTTCCAACGGATCCTTATTTCACCTTATTCTCTCCGTCTGTGGGGAACACCTTTTCAAGCTGTTTCCAATGCTGCCACCACCGAAAACTTTATTCAACATATTAATGTGTTCGCCGGCAGCTTAATGTCGTTTAAATACGTTGACCCATCATTGTGGCACGCATAGATTCTACATATTTACCAACACAGTTCTACACATATGTAGTCAAATGAAACAAATGTTGGTGTGTGAAGGTATAATGAGCCCTATAAGTTATAAGTCATATGTATTTTTTGTACATGTATTTAAATCAGTGTGCGTTGATAATCTGCCTATAAGGCCTTACAAGCATATAAATATTCAATCCTTGCGCATTCTGTTCCACAGTATTAATGTGAGAGCATATATATGTATATGTACTCCTGTAAAAGTATGACAGTAAGCGCGTTGAGGTGTGCTTGAAGTTTATTTGGATTACTGACATATTTATAGCAGCTACTTGATGTGACTCTACAGCTGCAAACTGATATGCGTATGTATTTCCGGACCTTTAGCATAACAACGTATAGTTCCGTTACGCACACATACACATACACAGAAAATACTGACACTAGGTACAATGGCTGCTAACTGCGGACGTTTAAATATTTTTTAGGCACTGTTCATACTTAGTACGTATATATCTATTCATACTCTTACATCTCACATACGTGTGGTATATAGTTATTTGACTGTTTTCTATTTTCAAGATATTGCGTACCTTAAAGAGTTAATGTTTTTGTCTAATTCTAAATAGTAGCTTTGAAACTATACGGAACATAAGAAAGTTTTGACAAATTTCCTAAAATATTATTAATGTTTTGGATAAACAAATTTTCGCATGGAAGTAATGAGTTGTTTATTACCTTAAGTAAATCTTAATAGGTAGAGAGGCATGAAATATAAAAGAGTCGCTCTTTAGAAAGCAGTAAAATTATTATATATTTGATATATCAAAACTCGATGTATTGAACCTTTCCAATAAAATTACATCAAATTCTTAAACTTTTTGAGAATCAAATTAATGTGCGAATGAAACTGCAACTTTGAGCTCAAAATAAACCAACCAGGTTTCGCAGAAAAAAATTAAAAAAATACTACGTAAACATTTATTTTTTTTTTGGTTTCTTTTATTGGATATGAATCAAAAATATATGAAATATTTATATCATATAAACTTGCACTTTTTGGACGCCATTTAATCAGCGAATTAGCTTTAATTTCGAAAAAACAAATCTCAGAATAGGCAGTCCCTTCAGTGTGCACAAAGCATTGCATCCGACAAAAATTTTCCTTTGAATTCTGGCTAAATGAGCTTCAGTCTCTTGCCCCACACAACACATAACCAACACAGAACACCTAACCACAACAATAATCCCGAACACTCTACACTCACCGCATCAAAATATACGTCACTAGCACACATCATTCACCACACTCATCTCTACACGACCTACAATCCACATCACACATAACTACGTACATTACCACTGCGTTTTCACCACCCCAAAAAAAGGAACAAAAGGAGCGGAGAAACAAGTTCGCCTCTACCACTACTTCCTTTTTTGCGATCCGCTGATATAGCCGTGCGATACAACCCGAGCTCCAACGTTTACAAATTTGTGCGAATATCCAGTTCTTTTTTTTAACACTTTTGTACATATCTTAACCTTCTAAACTCCAAGGTTGTGATAAAGATATCGGAACTCCTTCTTTTTTTCAATAAAAACCGATTGTGAAATTCTTGCGGAATTCTTGTGTTTTCTCCATTTTGATAAACTCCAGAGCGGTGAGTGCGTGGAAACTAACATTTAAATACATGGTCCTTCGAGCCTACAGAAAGGCACTATAGAAAAAAAAAACAAATTTTGATACAAACGAGTGTAGTGACGTTAAAACATATAAAAAGCGAAATAAAAAGAATAAAACCAAGTTAAAGTAAAAAGTTAACCGTAGTGCTGTTAAAAACGGAGATAAAAAGAAATATTAACACATACAGAAAACAAAATACAGAAACGAAGTTCATTTTGAAAAAAAAAAAAAACATTAACATTTACATATATATATATGAACATATCTATAATTACATGTTAATGTGTAAAAATATAATAAAATAAAAATTAAGTTTTTAAACAAATTACATAAAACAAATTACATAAAAAGTAGCAAATCATAATCAAACGAGCGCGCCGCGTTATAAAAATCTAAACCTAATACAAAATTCGGGCGCGATCGGGCAAAAAACATTAATACAACATAAAATCGGAAAAGGAGAAAAACTGGATCACACAGGCATAGGACAGCAAGACAGGAAAACTGGAGCACACAGGTCATAACATACCAAAACCTTACTTTCCCCCAAAGAATCCCTTTGAGGCGAGACAAAGTAAGTGTATCGATTTTCATTTCTATTTATTATATGTATGTACATATGTATGATAGCAAACGGATTTATATTTAAGATAATCCGTTTGAACGGCACAAACCGGGAAAACTTTAATTATATATATCATTTATATATATAAAACAGTAAAAAAAAAACAAAATATATATATATGTATATATACATATATATATATACAATATATATATTTTATTTGCCTTTTTGCTTACCCCAGTGTTACGAACACACGTAACAATCTAATTTAACAACAATTTAATTTCAAGTATTCATTTGCAAGATTTTCGGCAATACTCCTTCTGTTCCTCAAAACAGTAAGCAGTATACCTAAAATAAAAACGCAAAAGGCACAATAAAAATACAAGAAGAGAAATTAAAGACATAATAAATTCGAACATACATGCATACATACATACATACATATAAACTAGTAACAACTCCGGATTATACACGCGTTACATACAGACCAGGCACATATACAAAGGGTATTGACGCCTGTAACCACGAGGGCATACGAATAAGCGCACAAATAAACAAAAAAAAATATATATATATATATTTATACTTACATTATATATATATATATACATACATATAAAATATACAATATATTTATTGTTATTATAGTAGGGGAGCTCAAGAGGGGATTTCTGCAGTTACTTAAGCATGTCAGAAAACTATATGGGGAGAAACATTGCACACTTTTATGTACCCCTACCAAATATGAACCCTTAATATGGAGGCGTGCGTTGGGAGGGGCTCGTCAGATTAGAGAAAAAAAATCGATCCTTCGGGAAACTCGAGCGCGTCAGATTAAAAGATGTTATGTTAAATGCATGAAGACGAGTGTATATTTCAATATTCTGACAGTTTGAGGGTGGCTTAGAGAAATAGCAGGGTGACAAATCTGTAAAAAAAAAACGTCACCTTGAAATACTCGAGCGCGATAAATTTTTTGTTCATTTTTAAGGTAATTCTGTCAGAATCACGAAAATCATATAATCTGACAATTTCCGTGGGGCGATACAGGTAAAATCGTCGATAAAAGGTCAAGCGTACTAATCACCATAGCGTGGTTGTTGTTAGTAAACGCTTGACACTTTTGTTTGTTTCGTTCGTTTACAGCGATCAGTTTTACATCCATTGTAAAAATGAGTGACGTTAGTGTCAAATGTGTTTACTGTGGCGAAGAAACGTATGAAAAAAAGTTTATTCCACAAACTCTAAATTTTTTTTTATTAATATTTAGATCTATTTTCATATTAATAAATTGTTCAATTTTCTATACATATACATATGTATATGTATACAATATACATAATACATATAATATTGTATACATATACATATGTATATGTATACACTGTTTTTATTACATCCTGTAACAAAACAAGAACCAAACAGAATTCTTCCACATTTAAATCGTCAGATTAACGATATGCCTCTATATAATTGTCAGATTATCTTTTGGGAAGACTCTGACATCAAGTTCATCCCACTGTATAAAAATCTGACGCGCTCGAGTATCTCAAGGTCACCTTTTTTTTTTACAAGTTTTAAAATCAATAAATGACTTTTGTCCACGTCGAAATTGTCAGAATATTAAATGGTACACTTTTTAGAGGTTCATTAACATTCGCTTAGAAAATCTGACGCGCTCGAGTAACTTATTTGTTTTTTTTTTTTTAACCTGTCATTACGGCCTTCAACCCTGACTTGATTGTCAGATTAATATATATCGACTATCAGAAATACAATGCGCGTATATACCATAAATGACTGACGCGCTTGAGTATTTTCATGTGACTGTTTTTTTTTTACATTTTTGACACCAATTTCCCGCTCTTCTCCCCACTAAAATGGAAAACTTCACCTAGACTTTCTTTTTATTTAAACGTTATCTTGACAATCTAGTAAGTCTCCATGACGCTCCAGTAACTGCAAATTTAGCACTCCGGGCTCCCCTACTATTATTGCCTTAACATTTCTAAAATACTGCGTAACACGACATACGCGTATTTCAATAAAATAATCGGTAATTCGGAAATAAAAACTCTTATTTTCGTAAAAGAGTTTTCGGGTTTTCACATTCATCTGAATTTATACTAAAAAATTCACTTTTATTAATCTATTGTTACTAAATGAGCACAGACTCTAAAGATTCTAAATCTACTCAATTTTTAAAAATTCCGAAAATGATTTCTGATGACAAAAGTCCAAGTACACCGGCAGAAGCTACACGCTCGAAGAAAGGTGCTACAAAGCAAAAAAGGGGAAAAGATATTTCTTACGCTAAATTCATTTCTGAGGGTGACAGCTTAATAAGATACTGCACTCGATTTTCATCTTCACCGATTCAAGATAACTCTGAATCGGTGCTAGAAATCAAAAATCAAAATATTGACAATTTCTGGACACGTCTCCAATCTGCCTATGACGCGATAGTAGAAACTGACGACTCAGATCTACCCGAAAATTTCAAAACCTCGGCTTACGCCAAATATGAAAATTGCCTTGACCAATATGAAGAGACAAAAGCCATGATCTCCGATCAATTGAAATTAATTAAAGCAATTGCACATACTCCACAACCGAGAGTAGAGCTGCCACAAATTCAAAGCCAAGAGGCGAGTTCAGGCATTCACCTTAAAGTGCCAGCATGCGATACAGAAATATTTCACGGAGGTTATGAACAATGGCCGTCCTTCCGGGACATGTTTACGGCCGTGTACATAAACCATCCTAAATTATCTCAAGCGCAAAAATTGTATCACCTCAGATACAAAACCAAAGGTCAAGCAGGCGTAATAGTCAAACAGTTCGCATTAAATGACTACAATTTCAATTTGGCTTGGGAAGCTCTAAAAGAACGATACGAGAATGAAAGAATATTGGTCGACCAACAAGTCACCATATTAATGAACTTACCAAAAATTCAGAAAGAAACAAGTGAGGAGTTTATAAAACTTCAATCCACTGTTTCAAATTGTTTGTCGGTTCTATCGACACAGAATATTCCCACAGACAATTGGGACCCCATACTGGTAAATATATGCTCCGCGGCATTACCGGAAAAATCTTTGCTTCTGTGGGAGCAATCGCTCTCATCACGAAGAAAATGCCCAACGTGGCAACAGATGAAAGATTTCTTAACTACCCAATACGAAATTGCGGAAAGGGTAGATAAAAAGACGGTTAGAACCAAAAACGTTCAACACGACCTAAATCGAAGTTTCATTAGACCCCATCTGAATTTATACTAAAAAATTCACTTTTATTAATCTATTGTTACTAAATGAGCACAGACTATAAAGATTCTAAATCTACTAAATTTTTAAAAATTCCGAAAATGAATTCTGATGACAAAAGTCAAAGTACAACGGCATAAGCAAAACGCTAGAAGAAAGGTGTAACAAATCAAAAAATGGGAAAAGATATTTCTTACGCTAAATTCATTTCTGAGAGTGACAGCTTAATAAGATACTGCACTCGATTTTCATCTTCACCGATTCAAGATAACTCTGAATCGGTGCTAGAAATCAAAAATCAAAATATTGACAATTTCTGGACACGTCTCCAATCTGCATATGACGCGATAGTAGAAACTGACCACTCAGATCTACCCAAAAATTTCAAATCCTCGGCTTACGCCAAATATGAAAATTGCCTTGACCAATATGAAGAGACAAAAGCCATGATCTCCGATCAATTGAAATTAATTAAAGCAATTGCACCTACTCCACAACCGAGAGTAGAGCTGCCACAAATTCAAAGCCAAGAGGCGAGTTCAGGCATTCACCTTAAAGTGCCAGCATGCGATACAGAAACATTTCACGGAGGTTATGAACAATGGCCGTCCTTCCGGGACATGTTTACGGCCGTGTACATAAACCATCCTAAATTATCTCAAGCGCAAAAATTGTATCACCTCAGATACAAAACCAAAGGTCAAGCAGGCGTAATAGTCAAACAGTTCGCATTAAATGACTACAATTTCAATTTGGCTTGGGAAGCTCTAAAAGAACGATACGAGAATGAAAGAATATTGGTCGACCAACAAGTCACCATGTTAATGAACTTACCAAAAATTCAGAAAGAAACAAGTGAGGAGTTTTTAAAACTTCAATCCACTGTTTCAAATTGTTTGTCGGTTCTATCGACACAGAATATTCCCACAGACAATTGGGACCCCATACTGGTAAATATATGCTCCGCGGCATTACCGGAAAAATCTTTGCTTCTGTGGGAGCAATCGCTCTCATCACGAAGAAAATGCCCAACGTGGCAACAGATGAAAGATTTCTTAACTACCCAATACGAAATTGCGGAAAGGGTAGATAAAAAGACGGTTAGAACCAAAAACGTTCAACGCGACCTAAATCGAAGTTTCATTAGACCCCAAGCTAGTAACAACAACAGTTTAAACAGAAGCTTTTTTAAAAATCAATCGTTCACATCTGAACAAAATAAATTAACGTCATGCGAACTGTGTAAAGGAGGGCACAAGCTAAAATCTTGCGAAAAGTTTAAAAAACTTAATATCAATGAAAGGAACAACGTTGTCAGATCAAAAAGACTCTGTACAAATTGTTTGTCCCACTCACACAATCTCAATAATTGCGAAAGCAAATTCAACTGCGTATATTGCCACAAAAGGCATCATTCTATGTTGCACTTAAATAACTTTCCCAACACACCTCAAAGTAGCGCTTTCTCAAAAAGAGCCACGGGTTTAGTTGCAACCGCAACTCCCGAAACACAAAATCTCGAATTTTGCCAAGAGACACCATCCAAAGAGATCCAAAGTATGGTACTACTACCAACATCAGTCGTCTCCATCGAACACCGAGGAAAACTGTTTAAACTCAGGGCCTTAATAGACCAAGGATCACAAAGATCATTTATTGCGTCTAGGGCACAAAATAGGCTACAACTGCCTACAAAATTAGCCAATTTTGAAATTACGGGAATGGGCGGAAGAGTAGTTCAAAACTCCAATAAAATCTGCCCCATTACCCTAATTTCCCCCCAAGCGGATAAGTGCAGTCAAGCAGATGCAATAGTCTTACCGCAACTCACGAATATGCTTCTAAGCTATCACATAAATAGCAAGCATTGGCAAAAGGTTACACACCTAAAGCTAGCAGATCCCAACTGCAACATCCCCGCTCAAATAGACCTTCTATTAGGCAGCGACCTTATATCACAAATTATAATAGAAGGTGTTGAGAAAATTACAAAAACACTTCTGGCGCAAAATACCATTTTCGGATGGGTCCTGAGCGGACTAGTTGCGGAACCAGTCACAACAATGACAACTCAAGTTGAGGAAATTACAAACGAGTACCTCAATTCACAATTGAGAAAATTTTGGGAGTTAGAAGAACTCCCCCCCATTTCAAGTACAACACCAGAATCAGTATTGTGAAGACTTTTACAAAGCCACAACTACTAGATCAGATAATGGTCGGTATGTCGTACGACTACCTCGAAAACAACAATTTCCAGACACACTCGCCTTAGGTCACTCTCGAACCTCTGCAATACAGCAGTTTCTAAGTATGGAAAATAACCTACTTAGAAAAGGTGAGCTTAAACAAGATTATGATGGTGTCTTAGAAGAATACCTCCATTTAGACCACATGGAGGAAGTAAGCCCATGCGAAAATATCATAAAAGGCAAATATTACTAATTCTACTTGTCACATCATGCAGTAGTAAAGCCTGACAAAAAAAAACAACAAAAATTAGAGTTGTCTTTAATGCCTCCAGATGCACTAGCTCCGGGAATTCCCTCAATGATATTCTATTCACGGGCCCTACACTCCAACCAGATTTAATGCTCCCCATATTAAATTGGCGTATATACAAAAAATACGTTTTCAATGGGGATGTCGAAAAAATGTATCGACAAATAATGGTACATAAGGATGATCAAGATTTTCAACGAATTGTTTTCCGAAAATCTGCCAATAGTCTACTACGCGACTTTAAATTAAAAACAGTTACCTTTGGCGTAAACTGTGCCCCATATCTAGCCATCCGTACACTCCACGAACTGGCAGAAGACACAAAGTCAGAATTTCCTCTGGCAACAAAAGTCTTAAAAACACAAACCTATGTAGACGATATCTTGTCTGGGAGCCACAGCCTCTCACAAGCATACGAGTCCTAATCACAAGTGATAAAGGCCCTCAACACCGCAGGGTTTCCCCTAAAAAAGATCACAGCTAATCACCCAAATATCTTGAAGAATATACCAAACGACAATTTGTTGGATACAAATTTCGAAAAGGAAAGTACAACAAAAACACTGGGCATCCAATGGAATGTGATATCGGACCAGTTTTCATACACGACTGAGTCCATATCAGCATTATCCGCCAATACAAAACGCCAAATTCTCTCCTCTGTAGCAAAACTTTTCGACCCCGCAGGATGGCTTTCGCCAATTATGATACATGCGAAAATCCTGATTTAAGAATTATGGCTAGACGGAACTGACTGGGACTCTTCGCTTAGAAAGATGGTCCCAGTTCGCTAATAATCTGACCGACATTTCGCAGATACAAATTCCACGGTAGGTAAACTATTCCCCCGAATACAAAGTGGAACTACACGGCTTCTGCGACGTCTCTGAAAAGGCATATTGTGCCACTATATATGTGCGCACACAAAGCGATATTGCAACTACAAGCCACCTTCTTCTTCTTTACTGGCGTAGACACCGCTTACGCGATTATAGCCGAGTCAACAATAGCGCGCCAGTCGTTTCTTCTCTTCGCTACGTGGCGCCAATTGGATATTCCAAGCGAAGCCAGGTCCTTCTCCACTTGGTCCTTCCAACGGAGTGGAGGTCTTCCTCTTCCTCTGCTTCCCCCGGCGGGTACAGCGTCGAATACTTTCAGAGCTGGAGTGTTTTCGTCCATTCGGACAACATGACCTAGCCAGCGTAGCCGCTGTCTTTTAATTCGCTGAACTATGTCAATGTCGCCGTATATCTCGTACAGCTCATCGTTCCATCGAATGCGATATTCGCCGTGGCCAACGCGCAAAGGACCATAAATCTTTCGCAGAATTTTTCTCTCGAAAACTCGCAACGTCGACTCATCCGCTGTTGACATCGTCCAAGCCTCTGCACCATATAGCAGGACGGGAATTATGAGAGACTTATAGAGTTTGGTTTTTGTTCGTCGAGAGAGGACTTTGCTTCTCAATTGCCTACTTAGTCCGAAGTAGCACCTGTTGGCAAGAGTTATCCTGCGTTGGATTTCAAAGCTGACATTGTTGGTGGTGTTTACGCTGGTTCCAAGATAGACGAAATTATCTACAACTTCAAAGTTATGACTGTCAACAGTGACGTGAGTGCCAAGTCGCGAGTGCGACGACTGTTTGTTTGATGACAGGAGATATTTCGTCTTGCCCTCGTTCACTGCCAGACCCATTTGCGTTGCTTCCTTGTTCAGTCTGGAGAAAGCAGAACTAACGGCGCGGGTGTTGAGACCGATGATATCAATATCATCGGCATACGCCAGCAGCTGTACACTCTTATAAAAGATTGTACCTGCTCGATTAAGTTCTGCAGCTCGAACTATTTTCTCCAGCAGCAGATTGAAGAAATCGCACGATAGGGAGTCGCCTTGTCTGAAACCTCGTTTGGTATCGAATGGCTCGGAGAGGTCCTTCCCGATCCTGACGGAGCTTTTGGTCCCGCTCAATGTCAGTTTACACAGCCGTATTAGTTTTGCGGGGATACCAAATTCAGACATTGCGGCATAAAGGCAGCTCCTTTTCGTACTGTCGAAAGCAGCTTTAAAATCGACGAAGAGGTGATGTGTGTCGATTCTCCTTTCACGGGTCTTTTCCAAGATTTGGCGCATGGTGAATATCTGGTCGGTTGTTGATTTGCCAGGTCTAAAGCCACACTGATAAGGTCCAATCAGTTCGTTGACGGTGGGCTTT
Source organism: Bactrocera dorsalis (assembly GCF_023373825.1). NCBI lineage: Eukaryota > Metazoa > Arthropoda > Insecta > Diptera > Tephritidae > Bactrocera > Bactrocera dorsalis. Next base: position 27,199,806 of record NC_064305.1, on the reverse strand, counting down.
AATCTTTCACACAATACGCTCGATAGAACCTTATATGCGATGTTGAGGAGGCTAATCCCACGGTAGTTGGCGCAGATTGTGGGGTCTCCTTTTTTATGGATTGGGCATAGCACACTTAAATTCCAGTCGTTGGGCATGCTTTCGTCCGACCATATTTTACAAAGAAGCTGATGCATGCTCCTTATCAGTTCTTCGCCGCCGTGTTTGAATAGCTCGGCCGGCAATCCATCGGCCCCTGCCGCTTTGTTGTTCTTCAGGCGGGTGATTGCTATTCGAACTTCTTCATGGTCGGGTAATGGAACGTCTGCTCCATCGTCATCGATTGGGGAATCGGGTTCGTCTTCTCCTGGCGTTGTGTGTTCACTGCCATTCAGCAGGCTGGAGAAGTGTTCCCTCCATAATTCAAGTATGCTCTGGGCATCGGTGACTAGATCACCTTGGGGGGTTCTACATGAGTATGCTCCGGTCTTGAAACCTTCTGTAAGCCGCCGCATCTTTTGGTAGAATTTTCGAGCATTACCCCTGTCGGCCAGCTTATCAAGCTCTTCGTACTCACGCATTTCGGCCTCTTTCTTTTTCTGTCTACAAATGCGTCTCGCTTCCCTCTTCAACTCTCGGTATCTATCCCATCCCGCACGTGTTGTGGTCGATCGTAACGTTGCGAGGTAGGCAGCCTGTTTTCTCTCCGCTGCGACACGGCACTCCTCGTCGTACCAGCTGTTCTTTTGCACTTTCCGAAAACCAATGGTTTCGGTTGCAGCTGTACGTAAGGAGTTTGAAATGCCATCCCACAGTTCCCTTATACCGAGTTGTTGACGAGTGCTCTCAGAGAGCAGGAGTGCAAGCCGAGTAGAAAATCGCTCGGCTGTCTGTTGTGATTGCAGCTTCTCGACGTCGAACCTTCCTTGTGTTTGTTGGCGTGCGTTTTTTGCTGCACAGAGGCGGGTGCGAATCTTAGCTGCAACAAGATAGTGGTCCGAGTCGATGTTAGGACCTCGGAGCGCACGCACATCTAAAACACTGGAGACGTGTCTTCCGTCTATCACAACATGATCGATCTGGTTGGTGGTTTTTTCGATCCGGAGACAGCCAGGTAGCTTGATGAATCTTCTTATGCTGGAATCTAGTACTACAGATAACCATATTTCGGGCCCCGGCGAAGTCGATCAGCCTCAACCCATTTGGGGATGTTTCCTCGTGGAGGCTGAATTTACCGACCGTAGTGCCAAAGATACCTTCTTTGCCCACCCTGGCGTTGAAGTCGCCAAGCACGATTTTGACATCGTGGCGGGGGCAGCTCTCATAAGCGAGCTCCAAGCGCTCATAAAAGTCATCTTTGGTCACATCGTCCTTCTCTTCCGTCGGGGCGTGGGCGCAAATCAGCGATATGTTGAAGAACCTCGCTTTGATGCGGATTGTGGCTAGACGTTCATTCACCGGAGTGAATGATAGTACTCGGCGACGGAGTCTCTCTCCCACCACGAATCCAACACCAAACTTGCGCTCCTTTATATGGCCACTGTAGTAAATGCCACAAGGACCTACTCGTCTTTGTCCTTGTCCCGTCCATCGCATTTCTTGGACGGCGGTGATGTCAGCCTTTATTTTCACGAGGACATCAACCAGCTGGGCAGCGGCACCTTCCCAATTAAGGGACCGGACATTCCAGGTGCATGCCCTCAATTCGTAGCCCTTATTTCGTTTGCCATGGTCGTCATCAAAAGGGGGGTCTCTCATCCGAGGCTGGTTGTTGCTATTCGCTGGGGTTGTTTTTTTACGTGGCGGGTCCCAAACCCAGCGCACAACCCTATGTAGGGGATATTTCGCCTTCTCACGTTAGCTCGCCTTCAAACGGATGTTCTTAGGCTACCCAGAGGATACTTGGTCAAAGACCGGAAGTCGTGAGCTGCTTGAGTCATATGTAAAAGAATCGTTTCTGGCCACTCCCAAGTGAATGGCGATCAGAGAACTTTCCTCACTTGCGTGAACTTCTACATATGACTCCATCCTCCAAGCCACCTACTAGTGGCAAAAGCAAAAGTTGCGCCTCTAAAAACCATAAGTCTACCACGACTTGAACTTTGTGGCGCTCTGCTACTAGCAAAGTTAGTTTCCATGGTGCAGATCCACTTAAACATGGCAAAATACAAATTATATCTATGGTCTGATTCCGAAATAGTTCTAGCCTGGTTAGAAAAGCCACCACACGCGTGGAAAACCTATATTTCTAATAGAACGGCGCAAATACTTGACCTAGTAGGATCAGCCACTTGGCGACACGTTGCCAGTGCTGACAATCCTGCTGATCTAGGTACAAGAGGGTCCAAACCCCTGTATCTCGTCACCACCACCCTATGGTGGAATGGCCCCCGGTGGTTAACAGAATCTCCCGATTCCTGGCCACAATCGCCAATGCGCAACATAATTGCCCCCGAAAGTCGAAAAATCGACACCTACCACACAATCTGCTTCGTGCAAACGGCCGGCTTGCTAATTCCAGCCTTACGTATAACGAACGCCACCCCATAATCATACCTGAGAAGTCTCCATTTGCCACATTATTCCTGAAATACATCCACATATTAATGCTACACGCCGAACATCGCCTCATGCAACATATGGTACGACAAGAGTATTACATCCCACGTCTGAAGCCCCAAATCAAGAAATGCATTTTCATGTGCAAGATCTGCACTATGCATAAGCAAAAAATGCGAACGCAGATTATGGCAGCACTTCCACCTGAACGCTGCAATTTCGCTCTGCCTTTCACCACCACAGGTGTCGATTTTGCTGGGCCTTTTCAAATAAAGGCGTCCATGCTAAGATCTCCCACTCTCATGAAAGGCTATGTGGCTGTCTTTGTATGTTTCACGACAAAGGCAGTCCACCTTGAGCTGTGCACTAATCTGACGACAGAGGCTTTTCTCGCGGCATTTGCTCGCTTCGTCGCTCGACGTGGCTTCCCATCAAAAATCATGAGCGATAATGGCAAAACATTCATTGGAGCTCAACGAGCCACAGAGAAACAGTTCGTGGATTTCTTTAAACAAGTATCACCTGACATCGTACAAAAGTACGCCCCCCAAGGTATCAATTGGCAATTTATACCCCCAAGCGCTCCTCATATGGGTGGTTTGTGGGAATCAGCTGTAAAGAGCTTCAAATCTCACTTCAAGAAGATAGCTGGCAGCTACAAATTTAATTATGAAGAATTCACTACATTATTAACTAAAGTCGAAGCCGTTCTCAACTCACGGCCCCTCACGGTTCTCTCGCAAGATCCCTCCGATTTAACAGCCCTAACTCCAGGGCATTTTCTAAAAGGAGCATTCATTCTGGCCACACCTGAGCCAGGCGTGGAGTCGCTATCCTTACTAAATAGATGGGAAAGAATTAAAATTCTCCATCATAATTTCAGTCGCCGATGGAAGGAAGACTATATCAAGGACCTCCACAAGAGGTACCGATGGAAAAATACAGAAAATGCGCCAAAGATTGGAGATTGTGTCCTGATTCAGGACGAGTGTCTCCCCCCTACCGAATGGCGGCTCGGCCGCATAGAGAAGCTTTACCAAGGCTCCGAGGGTCATATTCGCGTAGTCGATCTCCGTACTCAATCCGGGAAGTTAACAAGACCGCTCGTTAAACTATGCTTTTTACCGACAGCCGATAACATCGAAACTTAAACAAAAAAAAACCCTCGAATAAACCCGTTATAATAAATATTTTAAAATAACAAACCAAACAATCTAATGGTCAATCAACTTGACGCTCCACTTCTGCCACAACGTGGCAGCTATACCCATATCCACTTCATACAACAAATTTACAATTAAAATAACACTCTTCCATACAGATAAACATGGATGCAGACATGCCACTCGCTCCGACGCCAACCATCCGCTCGACTGTCCACGTGCCATGCCAAGTTGCAGCTCCATTTGCGGCAGCCCCAGTTGCGGCTGGCCCAGTCGCAGCTCCTCGAACCACCACATCAACGGGTCCGCGTAGCGGTACGCGAGCACTGCCGCCAACGCCCATATCAGCAGCAGAGCCGCAGCGCATCAGGTGCCCAATATGTCATCGACCGCACCGGTTGATGCACTGCGCCATTTTTAAAGGTTTGCCACCACCGCAGAGGCTGCGCATCGCCCAGGCACACGGCCACTGCCTCAATTGTCTGGCACCTACCCACACTACCCAGCAGTGTACATCGGGAAACCTGTGCCAGATATGTATGTGGCCTCACCACACTATGCTGCACAGAACCACCAGACCCGACATCGGTCAACAATCTGGTAGCCACCACCGTGGTACAGTACGGCGACCGCCAACCAGCCGGGATGCACGATCGCGTCGACAGCCAACCACATCATCCTCCCGTATCCGGCGGCAACAAACGCCCCGTCCGCACCGCACTTCAGGCCTAAGCAACGTTGTAGACACGCTCCAGCAGTTGCAACGACTTCTAGGCTGAAATATTCGCCTAGGGGGCCGGGATGGCTAAATGAGCTTCAGTCTCTTGCCCCACACAACACATAACCAACACAGAACACCTAAACACAACAATAATCCCGAACACTCTACACTCACCGCATCAAAATATACGCCACTAGCACACTTCATTCACCACTATACCATAACTATATACATTACCACTGCGTTTTCACCACCCCAAAAAAAGGAATAAAGGAGCGGAGAAACAAGTTCGCCTCTACCACTACTTCCTTTTTTGCGATCCGCTGATATAGCCGTGCGATACACCCGAGCTCCAACGTTTACAAATTTGTGCGAATATCCAGTTCTTTTTTTAACACTTATGTACATATCTTAAACTTCTAAACTCCAAGGTTGTGATAAAGATATCGGAACTCCTTCTTTTTTTCAATAAAAACCGATTGTAAAATTCTTGCGGAATTCTTGTGTTTTCTCCATTTTGATAAACTCCAGAGCGGTGAGTGCGTGGAAATTAACATTTAAATACAAATTCAATTTCTTTGATGATAAGACATTTTATTAAAATAAAAATAATGTCAAACCACCTGTCGTTTATGTCCAAAAGAAACTAAAAAATTGGAAAAACAGCTGTCATAAATAAATCAGAATACCGGCCAATGGTACTACTATAACAAATTAGGGCAAAAAAGGTCAAACTTTGTATTTGGTGATAAGCAGATGTCACAGTCACCATGGTGCCGGACTCATTTCTATTTGGCATAAGGTGTGATTTTTCCATGCCAGCTCATCCCATTCCCCGTAATAAACGGCATCTCTAACCGGGTGATGTACTTAAAGCCAAAAAAAAAGAAATATGTGTGACTTCAGCACATTTATCTATCGATCAATGTGTCAAACATTACATTTGACCGAGAGATGTGCATGATGTTTTTATTTTCAGAGCCACTCGATGTCCCTAAGGCAGTTAAGAGTGGTGAGATGTGTGAGGAAAGCTCGAGGACGAGCCTAACTAAAAATATTTATTCTTACTTACGACTTACAAAAAATGTGCGTATACACATAGAAAACACGCATCTATGCAAATAGGACTACAAAAACGTGCTCTTATACATAAGCACACAGTAAACTGCAGTTACATTGATGATGAGAGCTGCAGTATGTAGATATTCCGGGTTAGGAAAATAACTAATATAGAATTGAGACCCAATTAAAGAGCAACAAGTACAAGTAGGCATAGGGAACACAGGGAATGAGTAAGATCAAAGCAGAAGAAAAGCAGCAAAACCCGCAAAACAAATGATAACAGATAGCACGACAGGCCGACAGGCCGACTAAAGCCGATATATTTGTTTATGAATATTTGATACACAATTTATACAACATCTTTACACCAACAAAAACACACACATATACATACATTTTGCAGTAAGTATGTGGATTTATGTAGAATTTTATGTACAGCAAAATGACGCACAAAAAGCAGCAACAACAATAACCAATGAACGCGTACACAACACAGAAAGCATATAAAGTGATAACACTGAATATTTCTGTGGTATTCAGGTGGTAAACATGTTGTTGGCAATGGAAAGCCATATGTGTAGCATACATTTATGCGATTTAGCTATGCTACCCATAAAACCTGCTTTAGCACCGATAACACCATGCTCTGAACCTCGCCACATAATAATTGATAATGACTAGAGCAAAATAATGTAAAATTACATTGCGTAGTGCACAAAAGGCTAAAACGAAGCAGACCGGTAGGAAGAGATTCATTGGGAAAATGAAAATTCGGAACAGAAATCAGAAGAACTAAATATCAACCGAGGGCTGTAAACCCACAAAAAAAATATTTGAATTTGAATAATGAGATGACCCAAAAAAAGGTTGCAATGCAAGAAAAATCCAATGAGCTCAGTTTGGTTGCGGTCAGCAGTAAAATATTAGGTAGGTTTTTTAAAATCTAGCAGATTCGACAAATTCTTTCCGCAATTTTTTAAATACGCTTTTCTACTTAAAATATATGCAAACAGGCTTATAACGCCAATCAGCAGACAAACCATTCAAAACCAAAGTCATAAAAATTTATAAAATCAGTTTCTGATGAGATCTAGAGCTGCTCCTCAATAACACAACACCCAAATAGGAAATTTTACTATGATTGGGTATACAAAAAGGGCTGATCAAAGTGCCTTGGGTCCTGACCCTGGACCAATTTAGAAAAACGACATATAAATAAATGAGTTCGAAAAAGGATCATAGTCAAGATCGGCGTGCAAGGGAGACATGCCATCCAGCCCAAGAGCAAAGGTCGGGATCCCGGCTACACCATCCCAGCCAAACCAGACAATAGAGCTCATTAGATCCTGTAATCCAAATTTTATATTTATTTATACAAATATCCCAGAGGATTTGAAATTACTAAAAGGTTTTAGGGTTGCATAAAAAAAGTTTAAGAATGTCTTGATCTTGTAGTGGATCGAACATCGAATGAAAAATCTGGAATGGGGTCCAGAGCAGCCACTACCCCCAATCAGATTCTGAGAGAGAGGGAATATATATGTCTCTGGCTACTTGTGCATATTTAATCAGTAGAGACAATCCTTAAACAGGCAAACAAAACATGAATGTAATCTGAGCCGCACAGATTATAAAAATTCAAAAGGAAAGACATAAGAACTATAGTAGGCGTTTTAATAGATTATACCTTCTACGCAAATTCAAAGTGTTGTATAAGAAAAGAATTTCAGTACAGGATAGTTCAAAGAGGTTATAATAAAGTAAGGTGTTTTGGATCTCGGTGGTTTCATAATGGACACTCTAAACACCTGGGTGTGTCGTTAGACATCCGCTCTACATACATACCTATGGTATCTTAAAGCCGAGAGGTTTTATGTTCCAACTAACCAAATTATTTCATAATTATCAACAATTTTTCATCAGTAAAGTTCTATAGAAAAATATCAGGTCATTTAGTCTTCTTTCAGGATTGTACATATGTACACATATTATAATAAAATCTTCGTTTTAGCTTAAAATGTGTCTAATGAATTTAATATGTCTCACATTTATTCAGTCAATTTGTAACTACCAGATAAGCACTAAAAAAGAGTTATTTTAATTAAATTAAGACAAAGAAGCACTTTGAATAATAGTTATACATATATCACAAATACCTTACCTCAATTTTGCCATCTCAGTAGTATGTGATCTCTCAAAAAATATTATTGAATATTATTTCAATAGCAACAAGTGATTATTGAACATAATCAATCAGTTAACGGTAGCGGTTCAAAATTACATCAATTTCAAATTCAACTTAGCTAAATTGTTCCTTTTAAACTTCCATAAAACTCAAATTTCGTTACTGATATCCTTTCAAACTAATGCTCCTACCCAAGTTGTAGAAAGTGTGCTCTAAAGTAAAACACAAAAAAAAAAAACCTATCAACATTGCAATTAACTAGTGACTCACATAACGAGCACTCCGAAATAGGACTTACGAGTACTCATTTTTTATTAATATGTAAAAGCTGCAAGCAGAATGTGTTGAGGAGAAGAAACGCTGTAAGCGTTGGAACCTAAAACTATCACAAAACCACTACGAGTAGACAAAGTACTTAAGGAAGAACTCATACAACATGCGACGCAATTTAACCAACTCACTGTGGAAGTAAGTAGGTAAGCAACAGTAGGAAATCTACAATGAGGACGTCGAGTGTCAGAATGAAGAAGCAGCAATGAGCAACGAAAACTGGCAAGAAAGAAGAAGAAAAGACAAAAAAACATTGCATACATTTCAGCGGCACAAACGAACACCAGGCGTGCCCTTGAGCACGAACATGAAGAAGATTGGTAGAAGTAGCGGTTCTTCCAAGAAGGCGAGTGCAAAACCAATATTTGCGTGGGTAAGCGAGAAGATTGAGTCGGGGTGACGACAAAAATCTGATAAGCGCTAAAAACCGTTGTATGCATAAGGCCTGCAAGCATGTGCTACAGACATGTATACTTATCAGGTTATCAGCAGCCCTGTAGGGTACAGAGTTTGCAGTTAAACATATAATAAGTGGTTGTACAAATATCATGCCTCTGTTGTACCTACCAATCAACAACTAACTGACTAAATATTTAATAGAGTTAAAGACGTTAAGTTATTCTCAGTTATACAATTTGTCGGCGCACATTTAGATAGGTTCTTCCTACTAAGATACTACCTTTTAGATCGATTCCGATAAGGTCGTTTTTAATTCTGCTTGAATTATATGAACTAAATGTCGAGATTTATCCTTTTTTATGGGAACTAATGGTGAAAAATGTTTCTGAACTCTAAGTTTTCTTAACTTAACAGAAAGTTGTCTAAAAATCTTTCACAATCAGTCAGAAATTTTCTCAACTAAAACCTTCGTTTTTCATACATTAAACGGTCAAACCCATTACTTAAAATAATTTTTGCATGTCTAGTAAACACAAGTCGAGATATTTTCTTGAAAGTCCACCGCAAACTCATTGAACAGTTCAAAACCTTGCCTCATGAAGCGCATGTTCTACAGGGGATCTTCTGGATTTATTTGAATTTGTATGTACATATTTGCAATGTAACCCGAGTCGAACTATGAAGTAGAAATTTAGGCGGATCAACTCGGGTTCAAGCGCCGTTTGTAATTTTGAAAGTGACATGAATTGAAGTGGTGTGCAGGGTGTACTTAACTCTTAAACCATTTAAAATTCGGATATAAAGGGTGATTTTTTAAGAGCTTGATAACTTTTTAAAAAAAAAACGCATAAAATTTGCAAAATCTCATCGGTTCTTTATTTGAAACGTTAGATTGGTTCATGACATTTACTTTTTGAAGATAATTTCATTTAAATGTTGACCGCGGCTGCGTCTTAGGTGGTCCATTCGGAAAGTCCAATTTTGGGCAACTTTTTCGAGCATTTCGGCCGGAATAGCCCGAATTTCTTCGGAAATGTTGTCTTCCAAAGCTGGAATAGTTGCTGGCTTATTTCTGTAGACTTTAGACTTGACGTAGCCCCACAAAAAATAGTCTAAAGGCGTTAAATCGCATGATCTTGGTGGCCAACTTACGGGTCCATTTCTTGAGATGAATTGTTGTCCGAAGTTTTCCCTCAAAATGGCCATAGAATCGCGAGCTGTGTGGCATGTAGCGCCATCTTGTTGAAACCACATGTCAACCAAGTTCAGTTCTTCCATTTTTGGCAACAAAAAGTTTGTTAGCATCGAACGATAGCGATCGCCATTCACCGTAACGTTGCGTCCAACAGCATCTTTGAAAAAATACGGTCCAATGATTCCACCAGCGTACAAACCACACCAAACAGTGCATTTTTCGGGATGCATGGGCAGTTCTTGAACGGCTTCTGGTTGCTCTTCACCCCAAATGCGGCAATTTTGCTTATTTACGTAGCCATTCAACCAGAAATGAGCCTCATCGCTGAACAAAACACGCGCGCGAAACACATTTCGAACCGAACACTGATTTTGGTAATAAAATTCAATGATTTGCAAGCGTTGCTCGTTAGTAAGTCTATTCATGATGAAATGTCAAAGCATACTGAGCATCTTTCTCTTTGACACCATGTCTGAAATCCCACGTGATCTGTCAAATACTAATGCATGAAAATCCTAACCTCAAAAAAATCACCCGTTAGTAACGGTAGTAATGTAGAACGCAGCATTGCGCATACATATCGACAAGAATACGGCTTAGAAGCAACAAATATCTATGCGAATATGAAAGTTGTAGGTGTGGGCTGCATGCAGCTGCTAAATGGCTCGCGAATGCAGCTAGCCAAAATGCCTAATGCATGCTTATATAAGACCGCTTTATAACTTTCGGCTGGGGGAAAAAACAATAACAACAAAACCAAATTTCTAATGAGAATAATGTTACTCAGTGGGAGAAAGACGTGATTGAATGAAATTTGAAAGCGATAATATAGGAAACAAGTAAGGAAGGGCTAAGTTCGGGTGTCGCCGAACATTTTATACTCTCGTATAATAAAGTGATAATCGGGATTTCATTATCCGTCATTTACATATTTTTTTATTTTGCTGTAAAATTAATTAGATTAGTAGTTCCTGAGATATGCTTTTCGGTCGATAAGTGGGCGACGCCACGCCCATTTTCAATTAAAAAAAACCTGGGTGCAGCTTCCTTCTGCCGTTTCTTCCGTAAAATTTAGTGTTTCTGACGTTTTTTGTTAGTCGGTTAACACACTTTTAGTGATTTTCAACATAACCTTTGTATGGGAGGTGGGCGTGGTTATTATCCGATTTCTTCCATGTTTGAACTGTACGAGTATATGGAAATGCCTGAAGGAAACGATTCTGTAGAGTTTGGTTGACATAGCTATAGTCGATTCCGAGATATATACAAAAAACTTAGTAGGGGGCGGGGCCACGCCAACTTTTCCAACAAAATTCCGTTCGATTATGCCCCTCACTAGTGCGATCCTTTGTGCCAAATTTCACTTTAATATCTTCATTTATAGCTTAGTTATGACACTTTATAGGTTTTCGCCATTTTGTGGGCGTGGAAGTGAGCCGATTTTGCCCATCTTCGATCTTAACCTTCTTATGGAGCCAAGCTTGCACGGACGGACGAACGGACAGACGGAGAAAGCGTGGTACAAGTTACCAAGAGTACGATCGGGAAGTTAAAAGCAAACTTTGACGCACGGTGACGTCATGTCAAAATTAGATGGAAATAAATTTGTTTTTTTCCACTTTCTCCCAAGCTAAGTACATGCTAAAGCAGGCGTAGTTGGCTTCAATAATAAAAGCTTTGCAACATCCTGCTCCCCGTGGCTCCACCAACAACCTTTCACACATGTCGAACAACTCAAAGAAGTGTAAAGCAATAAAAAATTCCCGCTCATTTGAGGCAGTGTAATATGGCAAACAGGCACGAACACACTGGCGTATACAAACACATATACTAATATGTTTGGTAACGTATTGAGTGGAGCGCCATACCCTTTATAAGTACATATGTATGTGTTCGCTCAAACTTAACTGCACATTTTAGGCACCCATTTGTACACTCCTTGAACTCTCTCTCTTCCTCACTTCTTTTTTCACTCGTCAGCAACCGCAGGCGAAAGTGTGCCATGCATGCTTTGCTTTCAGTTTATATTGGCGCGCATAGCGTATTAGAGTTCATGTTCAAAAAAATTGTCAACAGGTGTAACAGCTGCAGTGACAAAAACCACAACTCAAAGCAATAACAAAATTATTTCAAATTGTCACTTAATCAGTGCTTTTCATATATACACATACACACATATCTACATATATATAATCTCAAACTTACAAATGTGTCATTAATAGGCTATTATGTTTGTGCTTGCATACTTTGCATGCTACTGTATAATGAAAGCACATTTGGCTGCAGTTACTTATTTGTGCCGGTGTGTTTAGTAGGTTGCTCATACGACGCGGCTGACATTGACAGACACTCACAAACGCTGCTCATACACTATACCACCGCTACTTACACTATTGCAACAAGTACCACCAACTGTGTACCTATTTACTGTCACTCAATAGCTAAGGACACTCGCTCTCAATGAATGTCAGCAGCAAGTGTTTAAATATGTCATTTAATCATAAAATGGGAAGTAGGAGGCTGGTTGTTCGGGAGAATACTACAGATTTTTTGTAAAAACTAAATTCAAAGAAAAATATCTACAATAAACGCCACATTAGACCCATTATGCTGAAATTCTATTATTTTTTATTAAAAACATGAAATATATTCATTATTATTTCACAGAAAATTTGAGATTTCATTCCATTTAGCTTCTTCTGCTGTAGTTTTCTACTTTTTCTAAAGTAACGGGTGATTTTTTTGAGGTTAGGATTTTCATGCATTAGTATTTGACAGATCACGTGGGACTTCAGACATGGTGTCAAAGAGAAAGATGCTCAGTATGCTTTGACATTTCATCATGAATAGACTTACTAACGAGCAACGCTTGCAAATCATTGAATTTTATTACCAAAATCAGTGTTCGGTTCGAAATGTGTTTCGCGCTTTACGTCCGATTTATGGTCTACATAATCGACCAAGTGAGCAAACAATTAATGCGATTGTGACCAAGTTTCGCACTCAGTTTACTTTATTGGACATTAAACCAACCACACGAATGCGTACAGTGCGTACAGAAGAGAATATTGCGTCTGTTTCTGAGAGTGTGGCTGAAGACCGTGAAATGTCGATTCGTCGCCGTTCGCAGCAATTGGGTTTGTGTTATTCGACCACATGGAAGATTTTACGCAAAGATCTTGGTGTAAAACCGTATAAAATACAGCTCGTGCAAGAACTGAAGCCGAACGATCTGCCACAACGTCGAATTTTCAGTGAATGGGCCCTAGAAAAGTTGGCAGAAAATCCGCTTTTTTATCGACAAATTTTGTTCAGCGATGAGGCTCATTTCTGGTTGAATGGCTACGTAAATAAGCAAAATTGCCGCATTTGGGGTGAAGAGCAACCAGAAGCCGTTCAAGAACTGCCCATGCATCCCGAAAAATGCACTGTTTGGTGTGGTTTGTACGCTGGTGGAATCATTGGACCGTATTTTTTCAAAGATGCTGTTGGACGCAACGTTACGGTGAATGGCGATCGCTATCGTTCGATGCTCACAAACTTTTTGTTGCCAAAAATGGAAGAACTGAACTTGGTTGACATGTGGTTTCAACAAGATGGCGCTACATGCCACACAGCTCGCGATTCTATGGCCATTTTGAGGGAAAACTTCGGACAACAATTCATCTCAAGAAATGGACCCGTAAGTTGGCCACCAAGATCATGCGATTTAACGCCTTTAGACTATTTTTTGTGGGGCTACGTCAAGTCTAAAGTCTACAGAAATAAGCCAGCAACTATTCCAGCTTTGGAAGACAACATTTCCGAAGAAATTCGGGCTATTCCGGCCGAAATGCTCGAAAAAGTTGCCCAAAATTGGACTTTCCGAATGGACCACCTAAGACGCAGCCGCGGTCAACATTTAAATGAAATTATCTTCAAAAAGTAAATGTCATGAACCAATTTAACGTTTCAAATAAAGAACCGATGAGATTTTATGCGTTTTTTTTTAACCCTTCTGCACAAATTGAGATTGTACCCCTCATAAACAATTTGTGGGTCAATATGACCCAATAGCAAAAACACGTCAGTATGTTAAAATTATCCTTTATGTCAACAGCAGAACTTTTTTACGCACGTCAACAGCAACATACCCGGGTATGTACATACGTTTTGTATGGCAAATGGCATGCCGTTATAACTCGGCAGGTACACATTCAACTAATCGCTTGCGATTCAGATTTTTTTTTACTAATAATTCAATAATAATATTTCTAATAATTCAATAAATAATGATTCAGTAGTTGGTGTCGAGGCTTTAGATGAATGTGTATGTGTTATTGGTGGTGATGACTCAGACTTAGAATAGCCCACGTTACCAGAATATGATCCAGAGGACGACAGTGATGCTGATGAAGAACTTGAAGATGCACCAATTGAAGCTGGGGAATATTTTACTGCCAGAGATGGTAATGTTTGGTCTTCGATACAATCACAACCTGTAAGATTCCGTACGCACAACATTCTAAGAAGTGCACAATCTGGACCAGTACGGGCAACGCAAGGTTTGACCATTTCAGAAACGTTCAAATTGATAATGTCAGACGAAATATGTGACATAATTTTTCGTGAATCAAATCGAAAGGCAAGGCAATTCTTTGATGATGACAATGCAAAACATCCAACAAGAGAACCGAGATCATGGATTCCCATAACAGAAAGTGAATTTGATGCATATTTGGGCGTACTTTTGCTAAGTGGCGTTACACATTCTGGTTACGTACATACGAAAGATTTGTGGAATACTAAATCACATCCATTATATCGTGCTGCAATGAGTGTACGACGATTTTGGGAAATTAGCCGCTTCATTCGTTTTGATAATGGAAACACACGCCAGCAACGCAAACAAACTGACAAAGCAGCAGCAAGGACGTTTTTTTGATGCTAAACAGCTGTCTTCGTAGATATTACGTGGCAGAAGCCAACGTCACTGTAGTTGAACAATTGTATGCTTATCGTGGTGGTACTGGCTTCACGCAATACATACCATCAAAACCTGCCAAATATGGGATAAAAGTGTGGTGGGTGTGCGACTCCATTTCGTCCTATCCATTGCAGGTACTATCAATATTGTTGAAAGTATAAATAACTAAATTGAATTTAATTTTTCAATGCAGGAATAGCACCGTCTGGTGAACGTGAAAGAAACGTTGATGAAAGAATAGTCAAAGATTTATGTATCAGCCTTTTGATGGAAGTGGAAGAAATATTGTATGTGACAACTTTTTCACTAGCTACACTTGGCAAAATCTTTGATGATAGACAATAATTTATCCATCGCCATCGAAGCCATGATAGGTAGGCCCATCCGAGTTGTGGATGATGGAGCACATGAAGCGGAGGAGCGTGATAGTACGGGACGCCTAAAAGTAAAGGGGAATTGCTACATCTGCTCCAAACGACGCCCTACTCGTAAAGCATGCACATTATGCAACAAACCAGTGTGCGCAGAGCATTCCAAAGACTTGCCGCAATGCGATAGATGTAATTGAATTTCAATAATTTTAAATTTTTTCGTAGTTTTTTTAATATTTTTTTATAAGTATTTTATAATTTATAATAATTTTTATGCCACAAGTATTTTTTTCACTCAAAATAAACTATATTTTTCAAATATTATCATATTTGCATGCGTTTTACTATACATATGGTATGGTATACCCAGGTATGTATGCTGTTGACGTAAGGGTGCAACTTTGTAAATGGGCTTTATCTACCAAACGGATGATCCAATCCTAACCAAAATTAAGACTATTGCGTAAAACAGTTTTCGCTAGGATATCTCGAAATTTCAAGTCGATCCGATTATCCAGTTCAGAGCTACAGCGTTTTGAAAACGCAAAACATACCCAGGTATGTTGCCGTTGACATAAGGGTTATAATGGCAAACTCATTTTTTTTATTATTCAAACATAAAATTAACAAATTCAAATTGTTTTCAATAGGACTCAGTAAAAAATACATAAATTCTGACAATTTATACATATAACTGCCTTTACACTATGTTGTTTGCATATAAATTTCAAGCATTTATCGCAACGAACTGAATGCTTGTTGGAGTTTTTAGTATGTGGACAATAAAAACACCTTTGCCTCTTACCCAAGAAGCATAATGGAGAATCTTGAGGCTGCACGACCGTGGATAAACTGGGAGTGTCTGCTGCGACTGCTTCCTGGATGTTTTCCACAACTCTTTTTGCAGAAGGACCATAGGGCATTCGCTTTCGGCGTGCAATGTGCGGAGTTACCAAAGATGTGGCCAAGTCTACTAAAAATAATCGCCGCTTAAAGTTTTTATTTCTGTTCCATTCGGGATTAAGTTCGGTCCATATAACATATGCGTTATATCCCGAAACATCGACCATATTGGAAAAGAGTGCAACTGGCCATCGTTTCGTTTGGCGTTTACATGTGTACGTTGCTACTAATTGGTCCAGCGCATCAACACCTGCTTTAGTCGCATTATAGTGATGTATTATTTCTGGTTTCTTTTTCTGATCAGCCCTAGTCTCTGCCGAATGATGAAGAGTACTCATTGCAACAACGAATTTGTATTTTTTTGGCATATAGGTCACAACAGTCACATTTTGTGTGAAAAAGAATTCCGAATAATACTCTGGTTTTTTCCTGACGTCAATAGCTTGGAGGGGAAGAAACTTCTTGTTCTTTCTAACTGTTCCTACTACCGTTATTTTACGTCGTAGCAATTCGACAGCCAAATTGTAGGTTGTAAAAAAGTTGTCACACGTGACGGTATAACCTCTCCCCAAATTGCGTGTGAGATTTATAACTACATTTTCACCTAAAGAAAATATTTTTGTATTATTTGTTTCACTGCTATTTTTCTCATGTTGATAGCTTTTACCTTGATTCTTTTCTGGCTGAGTATTTCTGGCCCTTCCTAGATAGACATCCATATTCCATGCGTAGTTGGACTTGGAATCGCAAAGAGCCCATATTTTTATGCCATATTTGGCAGGTTTGGAAGGTATGTACTGTCTAAAACAGCATCTTCCACGAAAAGGTACCAGCTGCTCATCGACGGTCACATTTTCATTTGGATTATACATCAGTTTAAGATTTTTGCTCCATTTGTCCCAAATATTTCTTATTGGAGCTAGCTTATCACGTAACCGTCTGGTTTCCCTATCTTCATGGCTATCAAAACGGAGGCATCGTGAAATTTGCATAAATCTTTCAATATGCATAACAGCGCGGAATATGGGTCTTCCATTTGTTTCATCCCATAAGCATCTCAAGCTTTCCCCGTTAGACTTGGAAACACCAGCCATGATCTGCAGCCCAAAGTATGCTTCCAGTTCCATTATATCAATGATCTCCCACTTACTTTCATATAACTGCACGCCCTTGAGGTTGGTCATTTCAACAATAATTTGTTTCAGTTCTAGTGAAATGAATAAATCGAAAGCACCTTTTATGCTAGCAACCAAGGAACGTGCGTGTTGTGAAGGGCCTGGTTTATTTGAAAGAATGCATTCTTGTCGCATTCTGCTGCATTGCATTTGTTGAGGATCTTTATACCAAACAATCGTACCATCTTTTGCAGGAAAACATTCCTTATTTCCTTGTGTTTCTCTGCTAAGACTTTCAACGCTATCAAAAGAATCTGTAGATATATCAGACTCATTTATTTCAGATTCATCACATCGAAAATCTTGATCTTCATCAGACGCTTCATCAAGTGACTCGTCATCATCATTGAAAATTTCTTCAATTCTTTGCCGTGATAGAATCTATACAAATATGAATACATACCTACATATAATAAAAGAATCGCAATATTATAAAAAAGTTAAATTATTACCTGGTTTCTTCGCTGCATTTTAATGGCACAGATTTTTACATTCGCATATCACTGAGCAAAAAAATTGTCTACACGAGCGTCTTCACAGTTCAAATAAATCACACAACTGACAACATTTTCATAAGCTTGTACGTATGTTTGCTGTATGTAGTAGAATACAGTTATCCCAGAGCAAAACAAAATTCACCAACTATATACATACGTACATACATAGCATAAAAAAAATCAGAAAATAAAGTTCAATACCGTTATCACTAGGCACCGCAAAATTCACAAATGAGCACTAGCACGCTTTTTTTGTTTAGTCACATTTGAGCAAAAATTTTCTTGGTGGTCAAAATGACCCACAAATTGTATACGCGTACGAAAAGTTTTTAAAAAATTATGTAAAAAAACTGGCTCGTCCTGGAAAAAAAATGTGTACGTACAACTCACCATAAGACTCAGACTGAGGATATCAAAATGGTTTTATAAGCAATTAGCCATCCTAAGGCATGGTAATACGCGTTTGTTTCTTAAATTTGGGTCATTTTGACCCAATTTGTGCAAAAGGGTTAAAAAAAAGTTATCAAGCTCTTAAAAAATCACCCTTTAGTAATTTTGAAAACGTATAAGCGGGGTATCTCTTCAGTTGAATCCTTGGCAATTAAAATTCCGTAGAGTGCACATCGCTACTTCGGACTGAGTAGGCAATTGAAAAGTAAGGTCCTCTCTCGACGAACAAAAACCAAACTCTATAAGTCGCTCATAATTCCCGTCCTGCTATATGGTGCAGAGGCTTGGACGATGACAACAACCGATGAGTCGACGTTGCAAATTTTCGAGAGAAAAGTTCTGCGGAAGATTTATGGTCCTTTGCGCGTTGGCCACGGCGAATACCGCATCCGATGGAACGATGAGCTGTACGAGATATACGACGACATCGACATAGTTCAGCGAATTAAAAGACAGCGGCTACGCTGGCTAGGTCATGTTGTCCGGATGGATGAAAACACTCCAGCTCTGAAAGTATTCGACGCAGTACCCGCCGCGGGAAGCAGAGGAAGAGGAAGACCTCCACTCCGGTGGAAGGACCAAGTGGAGAAGGACCTGGCCTCGCTTGGAATATCCAATTGGCGCCACGTAGCGAAGAGAAGAAACGATTGGCGCGCTGTTGTTGACTCGGCTATAATCGCGTAAGCGGTGTCTACGCCAGTGAAGAAGAAGAAGAAGAAGAGTGCACATAAGATACTTTATTAATATAGTAGTTCGAAAGAATACTGTTGAAAGAATTTTACCTACGAAGAAATTAAGACATATTCATGTTAACTTAAATGAAGAAGCATATGAAAATCTTGATTCCGTCTATCACTAGCGACCCTTATTCGATTTTAAATGCAGAACTATTCTTTTTTCCAGAGCAGAAATTGGCCTTCATGTAGAACTCTGGCCTTCATGACCAAATATTGATCATTAAGGAAAGAAGTATTGATAAAGCTACAGTGCTCCGATGCCGGCGGTTCCGACAAATGAACAGTTTCTTAAGAAGAAAAGGACGAGTGCAAAATTTCAAATTCAAAACTAGTTCGCGTATATACAGAGAGGTGAACGTGACTAAATTATTTCAATTAATTATTTATATACTTTATAGAGTCTTCACCGTGGTAGGCTTTTGCATAAATTATGAGCATGCTCGATTATTGGTCTTTTCTACAATTAGAACAGGTAGTTAAGCGAATATGATACAGCTCAAACTCAGTAAACATGCTGATACCTTCGAAGTCTCTACGTTAAGTGAATACTTTTGCTTTGATGATTTCTGAATTAACTGTAAAAAGCTTTGGTTGATAATCCATTACTTGTAAGAAATTTAATGCGAAGAAGATAAGCCAAAATTTTCGGTTTTACAATTATTGTAGTCTGAGGCGAGTGCATCCGTAAATTAAAGTGGAAGCATTTCTTCAAGAAAAGGTCTACTTGGTTTTGGAAGCTTTCTAAGTCAAATGCGTAGTTTCAAACAGAAGTAGTAATTACTTTCATGGACTATAAACCTAAAATTAAATTGTTTTCGAAGAACTGCAAAAGATTAAATGACATTAAAAAAAGAAACAAAACACATTTTAAGTTTTTGATGAATTGAAAGAAATATGTTATAGTTCATATATGAAGGGTAATGCTGTCCGTATTGCCTGTGAAGAGTCCATATTGATTATGGAATACACTATATGGAATAGTAATTAGTATGTCATATATTGAAAGCAATGAACTGTCACTTCAGCAGTTTGACAGATCAGTTTTCATTTCTATGAAAATTTCGAGGAGGAAACACATTCCATTTACACATATACCGACGGCAGTTTAGTAGAGCGAGTATTAAGACGGTTGTGTTTAATTATAAAAATAAAGTACATTCTCAAAATAATTTAATACAATTTTCCAAAAAAATAATAATTAGTTACAGTGATGAACTAAAGTATTGGCACAGCAAGATACCTTGACTTTAGCACTGTTTTTTACCACTTATAAAATAAGTTTTGAACACCAAAAAAAGTCCTTAGTTAGGACGAGCAATTATTATTACTGAGTTTTGAAGATTGATTCTTTACAAAAGCACATTTGCTTATGAATAAATAACGGTACTTTAAAAAAGAGTTGTCATAATTAATAAAAATTACCCAAAATTGTCTGATTTTATAGGGTGTGCCAATACTTTTCTTTCGCTGTAATTAGCACTTTTTTACTTTTATAATTACTATTAATTAAATATAAGAGATAATTAAATGAATTAAAGCAAATATAATTGATAATTACTCGTCCTAACTATGGACTTTTTTGATGTTCAAAACTTATTTTATAAGTGGTAAAAAACAATGCTAAAGTCAAGGTATCGTGCTGTGCCAATACTTTAGTTCATCACTGTATATATTTATAATGTGCAGAAAAATTATAAAAAATGGATTTGCGAATGAACGTATACAAGCATAAATTAAAATATCATTGCTCATATCAAATTTATTTTTTTAATTGGTACATAAAATTTATGCTACACTTATTAAAGTCCGAAAATATGAAATCTTCTTTTTTCAAGAAATACATTTGTAGAAAAAAGTATATTTCTCGCTTTTATATTTTGCACATACATTTTTTTCATCGTTTTCAATTTTCAAAATATTTTCATAAAGAAAAATTCGTTTCAGTACAACAGCAAAACTTTCACCCACTTAACTACGACAATTTCAAAACTCATCACTTTGTTTGAAGCAACAGCCAAAAAGCAACTTAAAATAAATAGTCTTCTCCAACCCTGAAATTAAAGGATAAAATATGGAAAACAAATCAAAAGTGTTTGCTTCAACCTTGTCATGTCAAGTAAAATGCACCGCTGCATATTGATCAATAGCGGCACTTTTACATAAATATCTATGTATGCATATAAAGCAGACGTGCATATTATGTACGTGTACAAATACAAAGATATTGCATTATTCAAAATTGAATGGCACTCCACACACAAGACAGAAGGGCAACCATCGGTTGAATTAGAAGCTACTCACTTTCACTCAAAAACACACATACTTTCACACAAATACTCACATGTTCAATTCCACTTTCTTTTTCCGTTTGCGGTGGAATAGAATTTGAGCGCTGTCAGCTTGTATTTACTGATGAAACTAATAGAAATTATCAACATTCAACTGTGGCTCTATACTTGCGGTTAATATGTGTGTGTGTGATTGAGATGGTGTGTCATGATATGTGGCATAGTAGACATAAAATGGAAACAGTGTTAACATTGGGGCGCCAGCTTCAACAAAAAGTGACAGCCTTGACATGTGACTCCCCGAAGAAATCAAGTAAGGATACAATGATATTAGAAGATGGGAGGAAGAAAATGTCAAAGGATCAAATAATATGAGAGCAAGTAATGAGAAA
This sequence comes from Bactrocera dorsalis, assembly GCF_023373825.1. Lineage (NCBI taxonomy): Eukaryota > Metazoa > Arthropoda > Insecta > Diptera > Tephritidae > Bactrocera > Bactrocera dorsalis. The sequence goes on along the minus strand of NC_064305.1, from coordinate 27,178,434 downwards.
AGTAAAAACACGATATGGCTGATGATATAGCAGTGGAACAGGGATTTTGAGAACGCAGTTGGGTAGGAAAGATAAAGATGCATGAAAGTTTCGAAGAATTTCTTCCAGAGATTAATGGATTAGTGAATCCACAAGTTGAAATAATAGTATCAAGTTGAAATAATAATATAATATTATTTTTGCTTTTTAGTTGCTCTGTAATTATGCGTAAATGCGTAAAATTTATAAACTACATTTTAACATATTTTAAAACTTTCAAACTATGTAAATTTTATTTCAGTTCGAAAGCACTTAAACCCTTGGAATCAGTCTATATTTTTATATAGTACTACCGATAACTTTCCTAAAAAAAAGAATGAGGACTGAGAACAATTTTAATTGTAGCAAATACTCGTTAGATATAAATTTAACAAGACAACACTATTACTTCTCTGCGCTCTGTCTTCGCTCTTTCAATTCTTATATCCAACCGACATTTTAAGTATTTAGGTACCGTAACCACTGTTATTTACTTACTGCAATAATTTATGCATACCTCTTGTTAATTTTCATTTATTTATTCCTTAATTTTAAAAAGCCAAAAAGTTAATAAGTAAACGAAAGACAAGCAAAGTAATTTGCGCCGCAAAGGGATGAGAAATTGCTTCGCGGCGCACATAAGCAAGAGCGAAAATCGTTTAAAATTAGCACTAAAGTGGCCGAATGAATAATTTATAAGGCAACACCGGACAAAAGATTAGGCGAACCAAGAAGCAGCATGTGAAAAGAGCTCATGAAGACCAGCAGGGTCGTTCCAAACATGTGTTTGTGGTTGATAAAAAGTGTAAATGAGATAAAGTGGAAATAAAACGTTGAAAGAGCGCATAAGATAGCTGGGTCTTGCGGTTTGTAGAATTGTAGGGAGACATATTTAATGTTTTTGAGAATAATTTGATTATCCAACACTTGACTTGATGGCAGAGAATTTGGTCTTTATAAAGATAAGAGCATTAGCAATTAGTAAAGGGATTAAATGTTTAAGAAATTAATAGATTAGTAGATCAAAGACAGGCTACTACTAATTGTACATGAAGAGAAATTAATTGTACATAAGATGGAGCATCAAGTAAAGAAACATATTAAAACCTATTTTATTTTTAAATCACGTCGTGAATATAGAATTTTTGAGTAGTTGACTCTTTTCGAAAGGTCACTTAAAAACAAACTATTCCACAAAAATAAGCTTTCTGCAGCATGAAATTGCTGACCGCTGTTTTTAGCTCCTTTACTCTGCAACTTCAAAATATGTTGTATTATATGTATGTCCATTATCGTCCAAATGAATCAGTATAAAATACGAGTAAGTAAAATTTTAAAATAGGCCTCAGCTTGTGCGATCACTATTACATTCGATGAAAGTTTCTTCCTAGCGAGCAGTCCTTTGAGATCAGAGACCAGAAAAGAGCTACTTGGGGCTAGAACTGAAAAAGCACAACTCATAGATTTTTGCCAACGTTTTCGCTAACTTGTGAAAAGATGCATTCTCCTGATAAAACCGAACTTTCAACTGCGGCAATTTTTCGGCGATTATGTAATAGTCACAGTTTATGTTCCTTTTTTAAGATAGGCAATACACATTATTCCATGCGGATCCCAAAATACAGACGCCATTACCTTGCCAGCCGACTGTTGCATTTTTCCACGCTTTGGAGTGGGTTAATTCTCTTGTCGACAAATTATTTTCTGCTTAAAAGTCTATAAAGTGTAATCTTCCAGTTTATTCGTACAACTCTGTGATCTGCAGGTATTACTCAGATTTGTCTAACAACTAAGCCCTTTGGAAGAGTTATACATAATCTGAAATTCATTCTTGCACTTCCTCACCAGAAATTTGTTCCGTAGGCTTTTCGCATTAATCAGAAAATTAAAATTAAAGAAGCACTTTAATCATATTCTGGAAGTCGTGTCGCAGCGGTAAATGTTTATCTTAAATTAAATCGTATAATATTTTTAAAAAATAAGTTGTTGTAGCGACATAAAGCATTCGCAATTTCGCATTGGATGCTGCCAAGTTGACAATTAATGGCTCACTAACAAGCCGGTTCTGGAAAACCGATTATCGGGAACAAAGATGGCAGAACCAGTGGTGAACGCTACAAATGATGAAGACTTTAGAGTTTCTAGAATTAAAAGAGCATTCGTTGACCAATACAAATAGAATTTGTTAAAAGCCATAAAGAAAGCTCAGAAATAGGAATTCTCCAAAGCTGGCATTTACATACATACTTTGCACTTTACTTTCTACCACCACTTGTGACATAACATCAATTTCAAGCCGTCAAACATAGAGTATTGCCATTTGAGTAAGTCCAAAGAAATTATAATAAACCTTTAACTACTGAGGTGAAATATTTGGGCGTAGTTACTGAGGTGGGGTAAATTTTACCCCTTTATAATCAATGAATAATTTTTGTCAACAAAAAAATTTTTTTAATTTATTTGTTTTTAATTGTAATAATAAAACACATTTTTAAATGAATAAAATAATATATTTAAAGAAATCGAACTTCTAATATAACAAAACAAGGAATTTATTTCATAGCCACTTTTCTTAAAACTAAAAAAAACAGTACTAACATAACTTAAAAAATATTGTAAAAAAAAAATCAAAAACAGATAAAGGCACTTTTCACAGCCAAATTTATGACATTAGAATCACAAAAAAGAAAACAAACAAAAATTATTAAAAAAAAAACTGCAGATCAATCCGTTTGGAGGATTTTTACTCATCAAATTCCTTATTTGCACAATTCACGCACAAGCGTTTACTGCATCCCATACACATAGGCTTAGTACAAAACAAACAAACATGTAGGCTCTTCCGCTTTAACCTACTAGGACAAATGCATAACTTCTTCGCAGTTGTGGCCGGCTCTACTAGAGGGGAAGCTACAGAGTCTGGTCCTAAGATGCTACTTGTATTGTCTCGAAGTAACTTGGGTAGTCGAGGGTTATGCTGTCGCCTTTGCAAATGTGGTAAAACCAATTGCCGACCTAGACTTTTCAAAAAGTCTGCCCTCAATTTATCATCAAACTCTGCACAAGATGGATATATAACGAAAGCATTTGCAGCACTTATATCCAATAAACTATAAAAAATTACGAGTGGCCAGCGTCGAGTACGTCGATTGGTTGAATATATGGAGCACTTCTTGTCAAGTTCATCAACTCCCCCTTTCGTGTTATTATAGTCTGCTATTATTGCCGGCTTTCCACTTTGAATATCGATTTCTTCCCTGTGATGCATAGATGATAACAAAATAAAAACAGCTTTATTTTTATGAGGCACATATGATACAATGGTAACTTCTTTGGTGAAACCGTACAAACAAGATCCAGCTGGTCTGTTTTTATTGGGCAGAAATTCGGGGGGTATTTCCCTTTTATTTTTCTTTAATGTACCCAAGTAAGTAAGCTGTCTTTTTTTTAATTCTTCTATAACCTGTATTGAAGAAAACCAATTATCAGCAGTAATATTTCTATTAATTCTTTCTATAATTTTAGTTAGCCCTAATACGGCTTGTGTTGGTACTAATAGCCTTCTTTCTTTAGTTGTGAGACCATTTCCATCTGAATTCTTGCCATGGTATATATAAGCATTTGCAAGGTACTATGTGCGAGCATCTGTTAACGCCATTATCTTAATGCCGTATTTTGCAGGCTTTTTTGGCATATACATTTTAAATCTGCACCTACCGCGAAACGGCACTAACATTTCGTCAATGCAACCGTGGATACCAATTGTATAATTTTTTTGGCAGTTTTCTATAAACTTATTGAACAGTTCTGAAACGGCAGCCAATGGATCCCTTAATAATCGTTCCTTTCTGTCTGTGAAGTCATCGAATCTTAAGCAACTAAGGAGGATGCATAGGAATCGTTCCTCCGACATTGTGGACCTGAAAACTGGTCTGCCTGTTCCATCTGTTGCAAAGATAAGTCTAGTGTCTTCGTGATTTGATTTGAAAACGGACGAATATATAAGAATACCGAAAAATGCTCGCAACTCAATAATATCCAGACATTTCGCTTCAGTTCTTTGAGACTTATCGAATTTAGCCTTTAGTTTGGTATTTGTGTGCTCAAGAATTAGGTTCTCTAAATTTCTATCGAAAAATCTTGACCAAATTCCAATTATTCCATCATCAGGATTCTGCTGCAAAGCTTTTGGCAAGCGCACGATGTTATGTAGTGGAGTTTTACTGCACCGTGATGGTTCTTTTGCTGACCACTTATACCCATTTTTTCCATAAAAATATTTTGTCATTGACTCAATTGCGTCTTCTCCATTTCCTTGTTCATTACTATTGTCAATTTCTTGAGGAACATATTCAACGGAAACATCACATTCACTGGCTTCATCATCTTCAATGCTCATTATATCATCTGTATCATTATCTCGAAGGCAAAAATCAGGATCAGCAATTTCATCATCAACGTCACTGAATTCGTCATCGTCTTCCAGCAATCTAGCTATCCCTAAGTCATTTAATTTGCTTGAATTTGACATAACCTAATAAAATAAATTGCAATAAATTGTAGGAGTAGTCAAAATGATTCAATGAGAAACTAACGCCAAGCCTGGGAAGTGGTATTTTTATTTACACTAAATACTTACGCTTAGTCTGATGTGGGGTAAAATAATTTCTAATAAAAAAATACGTAACCTCGGACGAGTGGTAATTTTGAAACCAGCACTGGTATATGTCCGCTTATATAACACGCACGACTGTCCAAACAGAGATAATGAGATGTCCAACTCCTCTCTCACTGGAAGTGAGAGAACAATTGCTAAACGTCAAAACCACCTCAACTTTGACAGTTGACTGGATTGAGGAGGTTTTGACGTTTAGCAATTGGAAACGAGCGATGGCCAGACTGAAATCTTACCAAAAAAATATGAAAACGGAGGGATTTGGTGCCGCCGTTCAAGATGGCTAATAAAAATTTAAAACAATGAAAATCAAAGAATTTGCGAAATTTAAATATATTTCATGAAACGTTTTGTAATTTGAAGCATAATAGAATTAATTTTCTATTACAATTGATTAAAAACGTTTATTAATTGAGAACTAACAGGCTTAATTCACCTTATTAAGTATTGAAAGATCGAAAGTCAGTTGTTTTAAAATACCATAAAGTCATAAAAAAGGAATTAAGTAGTTTCGCCATATATTAAAAGTCCAATATATAATAATTTGCAATCGTAAATAATGTTGGGTATTTTAATTTAAAATGCCCAAAAATTCTTATTTGTTCGATCTGGCCATAATGGAAAATGTTATAAAAAACGCTTATTTTGAGGCGCTCTCACACTGGAATAAGTTGGGCATCCCATTATCCCTGGTCCAAACACAACTGAATAATAATAACAGAATAATTAGAAGATAACAGGAGAATGAAATTGATAGCGCTCAACTGAAAAGAGTAAGAGAGAAAACAAACTACGAGGTGTACTTAAAATTTGCCACCACCTCAGTAGTTAAAGGTAAATATATAAATTTCACAAACTTTCAGTTTCAGCCAAAATGTATGCTCAACTACAAATGACATAAAATAAAGCAGCAAAGTAGTAAAAACTTTTGCCATAACTCAAGTATTCGTTTATATTGTGGCATACTTTTGGGATGAGAGTTTTTATTACATTAAATTCCTCTTGTTTCAATTCCAATACATACTAATGTAATGTAGAAAGCGCTCAAGTATAACGTGAGTGGTATAAGCAAAAGCGAAAATAGAGCTGAGAATTTTCATAACGAATTTTATTTACTCAATACGATATGTGATTACCGGAGAAACGCATGAAAATCCAGTTGGATAAAGGTGCTTTACAATATAAGACTAGCATTTATTAAACTTTCTAGCAGGTGTATGCCAATACCATCTACCAGGAATGCTCGAATATAACTTTTGATCAGATATATTTATGTTGTGCCTCAAAATTGTGTCCTAGTTAGCTAAATCAAAGTTCGCTGCTACATTTTATTCCAACTTTTGCATTACCACTCCATTTGTAAATGTGGGTATATATGTATGTATGCATACACCTAGCATACTTGTTTATAGTGGCAGCGCATATAAGTATGCAAGAATTTTCAAAGGGACTATATATCAATGGCTAGAAAAAAAAAAACACGTCAAGTTCATGACTTTCAAAACTTCTCGAAGCTCCTAGATTGCTGCCTGCTGTTGCTGCTACCCCTCCTCCTCTTATTTTTCCACTCCTCTGTGCTTATATCTTCCTTGCGCTCCATTCACAAGTGCATTCCATGGTACTTTTACGTATACTTAAATAAGTAGTGGAACAAGGTACTGGAAATGATATAAGACATCGTTGTGTGGCATATAACTCCTAAACGCATACCTTGTTGACGTGGTATGAATGTAACGGAGAATTCCTTTTATTTTTGCGACAATCAAAAGTTTTACTCTCTGCGACGACAAACCGACAAGTGTGGCAGAGGAAGAAGAAAACGGGTATTGTGGGTGTGTTCTTTAAAACACACAAAAATAAGAAATAAATAAATAAATAATGGATTTCGCTTCGTCAACTATTTGCGAAATGGAAGCAAAAGTTACGAGCTACGAAACGTGGTTGCAGCGCTAGGACAGTGCAATAGTTATAGAAAACTAGATGGTATTTGATGGCATGCTTCGGTTAGCTAGCAAAGTGAGGGCAACATGAAGTAAATTTTCGCCGCCACACAAGACGTGACCGCCATCACCTTTTGTATTAGAAACTTGTTTATGCTGTGCAGCTTTTATTTTTCATATACAGACAAACATATGTAAGTATATTACTTTTGTAAGCCCGCAATTTTATTTTTCACTACTTACTAGCAATAAAGTACAATTACTCTCATTATTACCTGCATTGTTTCAGGTCGGGTCACTGTGCAGACTGGTTACTTTCGGCGAAAGAAAAAGTTCTGAAGAAGTTCTTCACCTTCACTTACAGACAGAGTTAAGAAAAAAAATGTTATTTTGGGCTACGCGAAGACTCTCACTTTGTGCTGAAGACTCTTACTTTATCTGAATATCCGCTAAATTAAGGTGGATTAACTCTGTGAATTTATCTGCTAAAATACTCGTATACACTTCTAAAAGTCAATAATTTTCCTTTCTTAACTTATTCTGTATGAAACTTAAATAGAGATTAGAAGCACAGTCAGCTTGTGTTTGGTTATAACAAATTAATCTGGTAATTAGGTCTACAGTATAATGGCAGAATAAAAACCTTACTTATAAGTTTAAAAAAAAATAAAACCCTTATTTATAAAAAGTTAAAGTCAAAGGGTGCAGTGATCCATTCGAAATGTGTGTATTAAGATTGACTGAGCTAAGTAAATCTTCAACCAAATCTAAAGTTGAGCTCACTGCAGATAATAAATATGTTTCCGCAATATAGACTAAACAATTGGTTTCTTCAATAGTATACTCCTTCAACTGAAACAAAACTTTTATAACTGTGCCTTGGTCCTTAATAACGATAAGCATCATGCAGATGCTGACATAATAGAGCCTCTGACAGAACAAATTGAGGCTGTGACCGATAATAGCGCCATCCAGTCTGATATGAATGGCAGACTCATTGAAAAGTTCAATAATCGAATTATATTGTACTACCAATAAAAACAGATAAATAGTTTGAGCTTATGATAAAATTTCTGAAAAGAGTAGTGAGTGAGTCACTAAACTTGAGTACAATGTGGCTGTATCGAATTTTTGTAGTTTTTCATATGGTAATCGAAGCTAGTGCTTCTTCAATTATTATTTTTTTCTGATTACTATTTTTATACTCTCGCAACAAAGTTGCTAAGGAGAGTATTATAGTTTTGTTCACATAACGGTTGTTTGTAAGTCCTAAAACTAAAAGAGTCGGATATAGGGTTATATATACCAAAGTGATCAGGGTGACGAATAGAGTTGAAATCCGGATGTCTGTCTGTCCGTCCGTCCATGCAAGCTGTAACTTGAGTAAAAATTGAGATATCATTATGAAATTTGGTACACGTATTTCTTGGCTCCATAAGAAGGTTAAGTTCGGAGATGGGCTAAATCGGCCCACTGCCACGCCCACAAAATGGCGGAAACCGAAAACCTATAAAGTGTCAAAACCAAGCCATAAATAAAGATATTAAAGTGAAATTTGGCACAAAGGATCGCATTAGGGAGGGGCATAATCGAACGGAATTTTGTTGGAAAAGTTGGCGTGGCCCCGCCCCTACTAAGTTTTTTGTATATATCTCGGAAACGACTATAGCTATATCAACCAAACTCTACAGAATCGTTTCCTTCAAGCATTTCTATATACAGTTCAAAAATGGAAGAAATCGGATAAAATCCACGCTACCTCCCATACAAAGGTTATGTTGAAAATCACTAAAAGTGCGTTAACCGACTAACAAAAAACGTCAGAAACACTAAATTTTACGGAAGAAATGGCGGAAAGAAGCTGCACCCAGGCTTTTTTCAAAATTGGAAATGGGCGTGGCGTCACCCACTTATGGACCAAAAACCATATCTCAGGAACTACTCAACCGATTTCAATGCAATTCGGTATATAATATTTTCTTAACACCTTGATGACATGTACGAAATATGGGTGAAATCGGTTAACAACCACGCCTTCTTCCAATATAACGCTATTTTGAATTCCATCTGATGCCTTCTCTGTATAATATATATATTAGGAACCAATGATGATAGGTAAATGACGGATAATGAAATCTCGATTATCACTTTATCATGCGAGAGTATAAAATGTTCGGTTACACCCGAACTTAGCCCTTCCTTACTTGTTTATTTAAGTTTTATTTTAGTATTCTGCTTGCAATCTAATCGCATTAACCCGTTATCAAATTACAGCTAAAAACAAATTACCAAATAATTTTTAATTACTAGAACCGTTAAGTAATTTTATAGAAAATAATTTGGGCATATTATGGACACCCTAATCATTATTTCCTAAATTGAGAGTGGGTTTTCAAATGCATCCCGAAGTTTCAGTGTTTGGCCTAAACGCGGATCCCTAGTAAATAAGCACTTTATTATACCCCCAAGAGACTTCGGGGAACCCTACAAAGTATATACATATGGATATAATTAATCAGCGTGCAGGGCTGAGTCGATTTAGTCTTGTCTGTCTATGCGTCTGAATATATACAAACTAGTTCCCCAGTTTTTGAGATATAAATCAGATATTTTACACACGTCTCTTTCTTCCCAAGATGCTGCTGATTTGTCGGAACTGCCTATATCTGACCACTTTAGCATATACCTGCCATACAATCTGAATGGTCGGAATCAAGTACTTGTAGGGAAAACTTCTTCATTGACGAGATATCTTCACGAAATTTTTGTGCAGATTATTGCCCAAAGCATCGCTGCAATATCCGAAGAAATTGTTCAGTTCGGACCATTATTATATGTAGCTGCCATATGACCGAACAAAATCAATATAAAGATTTTTTCTTTAAGGGTATGAGTATTACAACTTCGAGCAGCTGAATTTTACTTTCTTTTTATACTCTCGCAACAAAGTTGCTAAGGAGAGTATTATAGTTTTGTTCTCATAACGGTTGTTTGTAAGTCCTAAAACTAAAAGAGTCAGATATAGGGTTATATACATATACCAAACTGATCAGGGTGACAAGTAAAGTTGAAATCCGGATGTCTGTCTGTCCATCCGTCCGTGCAAGCTGCAACTTGAGTAAAAATTGAGATATCATGATAGAACTTGGTACACGTATTTCTTGGCTCCATAAGAAGGTTAAGTTTCGAAGATGGGCAAAATCGGCCCACTGCCACGCCCACAAAATGGCGGAAGCCGAAAACCTATAAAGTGTCATAACTAAGCCTTAAATAAAGATATTAAAGTGAAATTTGGCGCAAAGGATCGCATTAAGGAGGAGGGCTCCGCCCCTACTAAGTTTTTTGTACATATCTCGGAAACTACTATAGGTATGTCAACCAAACTCTATAGAGTCGTTTCGTTCAGGCATTTCCATATACAGTTCACCTCCCATACAACGGTTATATTGAAAATCACTAAAAGTGCGTTAACAGACTAACAAAAACGTCAGAAACACTAAATTTTATGGAAGAAATGGCAGAAGGAAGCTGCACCCAGGCTTTTTTTTAATTGGAAATGGGCGTGGCGTCGCCCACTTATGGACCAAAAACCATATCTAAGGAGCTACGAAAACAAAACAAACAAGTATTGGTCCGATTCAACCCATATTTGACATAGAGACATACCACTACAAAAGGGAATTATCCCTTAATTTCAGTTATACATATCACACATTGACTGATATTTTCGACCAAAGGCAACTATAGGTACCGGGGTCTAAATAGATGGTGCGTTCCTAAGTAAACAGGACTTTTTAAATATACTCCCTGACGGCTCCATCTATGTGTCGACTGTTGCGTTAGAATCTCCTATCTTTATCGATTGGCCAGTGAGAATTTCATGACAGTTGACTAGAAATAAAGTTATTGCGCCTTAAGTGTCAGTATGTTTGTCTTATCAGTGCGAAAATGAGCTGCGATTAAAGAGACAACATTAAATTTTGTTTTAAAATTGATATAACTTTTACTGAAACGTTTGTATTGACAAAACAAGTTTATGGCGATGATTGCCCATCCCGTAGCAGAGTGTACGGAGGTTTCAATGTTTTCAAAGTGGTCGTGAGGACATAAATGACGATCAACATGTGGGCCAATCAAAATCCATGATCACCGAAAATTCCATCGAAACGGTGCATGAATTCATCAAAAATCAACCGAAATCATCATTGAAATTCATGAAAATGGAATTGAACATCTCCAAAACATCGATTTTTTTGCATTCTGACCGAACGTTTGGGCTTACGAAAGGTGTGTGCACGGTTTGTTCCGCACAAATTGACTGACGACCACGAATTGCTCAGAATCCAACACTCGAAGGACATCATTAAATAGGTAAAAAAGGACAAAACCTTGCTTTACAATATTGTGACCAGTAACGAAACGTGGTGTTTCAATTACGATCCCGAAACGAAACGCCAGAGTGCTGAATGGAAGGTACCGGACGAGCCGAAACCCAAAAAATCGCCCATGGAGAAGTCAAAAGTGAAGATAATGCTGATTTCTTTTTATTGTTTCAAGGGTATTGTCAAAAAAGTATTTGTTCCACCCGGCCAAAACGTAAACGCGGTATTCTTGGATTTAAGAGCGGTGTGCCGTATTCGTCGTGTTCGGCCCGAATATTGCGAGGATGAAAGGTGGCGTTTGTTGCACGATAATGCGCCGTCTCACATTCTAATCATCACATTTTAACCATGGTACCTTGCGACTTCTTAATTTGCAGAAAAATGCATTTGCCCATGAAAGGAAAGCGTTATGCAGAAGTGGAGGCCATTCAAAAGGCGTGAACCGGCATACTGGCGGCCATACCGGCCAACACTCGTGGATAGGTAGGACACATGGAGACCTGGATTTCCACCTTACCCAAATACTGTGTGGGCATGGTTGCTTCAGAAGCTATCTATTCAAATATCGTAATGACTTTAGTCAATACTGTCCGACGTGTACAGAGTGTATAGAATACTCTGAACACGCGTTCTTTTATTGCCCATGGTTTTCAAGTATAAGGGAAATGTTGAAAACCACCCTGGGAGGTAGTATCACGGTAGAAAATGTGACTGTCCTCGGTAAAGTGGAAAGCTGTCAGCAGAGCGGCAAATCTAATTAAGACAAAATTGAGACATGTAGAACAGATTAGGCGTCAGTCAGTCCGTGCAATAGAGGAGACTTAAACGTCTTCTTCTCTCCCATGAAGTAATACTTTGTCCTCTAGTCCCGTGGGAGAGACATGAGGTGAGAGTAGGTTAGGTTTAGCGGATTAAAGTCCCGCACTCCGGCTTTCGATGCTTCCTCCTACTATAATAAAAAACCGGCCAACGAGCTAAAACACTCGTTCGACATGCTTTTGGACCGTGCAAAAAGTAAATTGAAGCAGAAAAAGACTATTTTGAATAAAATATATTGATTTTGCCGAAAAAAACATTTGTTCTGTTTTCTTTTTTTAAAGTTCTGTTTACTTTGGAAGCTTCCTTGTATTCGGTACCTTGGGCTTGAACAGTTTTTGTTGGATTTAAACAATTTTTGGTCGTAAAGTGGCACACACTAAAGACACTATTCGTGTAAAGTCGTATCCCGTTATATTAATTGCTTTTTATTCGTGTACTGGAAACTGAACGAATCAAGTGGAATTTAAAATTGTGCTATATCGAAAATAGGCGTGGTTGTTAACCGCCTTTCGTTCATGTACCACGTACTAATTTTGTCGAAATCGGTTTGCCGGGTATCGAGATATAGGATTTCACCGAAAAGTGGACATTGCCACACCCATTGTTAAATTTTTACACCAGTTCTCATAAAGCCTGCTCATAATTTAGTTGTTGTAACATGAACGGTTTAGAGGATATGTACAATAAACTTGCTAAAGGGCGGGGCCACGCCCACTTTTTCATATATTTTTGCCCTCAGGTGTCCCTTGCCACTGCGATCCTTTGAGATTTATATCTTAATTTAATTGTTAGTTATGGCACTTTATATGTTTTTGGTAAATGACGATTTGTGGGTGTGGCAGGGAACCGATTACGCCCATCGACGAACTCGAATTTTTTTTGTACTAAGGAACGTACCTGTTAAGGTTCATAAAGTTATCTCAATTTTTGCTCAAGTTTCAGCTTGCACGGACGGTTGGACGGACAGACAGATAATCAACCGGATTTCAACTTTTTTCGTCATCCTAGTCATTATATACAACATAAAAAATAAAACAATGCGTTTATAAATCAGCACTATGTGCTTCTCTTGAGCTTTATTATAAAACTGACTACACTTAACTTTAAAGCTTATAATCTAACCTATGCTTGAGCCGGCCTACGTGACCAAAGATGCTTGGTCAGCTAAAAGGGTTTGCGCGTGTAGCGCTCACCTGCAGCTATTTGGTTTTGGGGGAGAAGACATGGTTGCGCGTGTTTCGCTCACTTAAGAATTTAGCGGATGCGCGTTTAGCGCAGTTGCACTTTTGGTTGTAATAGGACTCCAAAGTATGCAAACGGTTTGTATGTTTCTAGCATATAATGTGGGAATGGAATTTATGTAGAAGTTCATAAAATATTGTGTTAACTCCTCCCTCCGAAATATCAAGCGTCCCCGCTTGATTAATTAAAAAAATGGGATGTCGTTAAGACTTCTATGCTGCGCCCTTTTAATTACTGGCATTTGAAATGATTCCGGTTTGCTAATAATTATTTCAGGCTTTACGCGCTTTTTGCATCTGAAAATTGCAATTATGGTAAGTACTAGGGCTAATAGTCCAAAATGAGTGAATAAACTGGATTTCACTAAAAGATTCAGAGAACTTATTTTTTTAATGTTTTTTATATTAAGCTCTTTCATAAGTTTTAAGGATAGAACTTCCTCGAACTCTGAATTTGAGTTTGAATGTTGGATTAAAGCAGGCAGTGGTCTCAAGCTATGTTGTTCTAAAGTTGTAAAATTCATGTTATTTATTCTTATAGTTTCATTAAAGATTCTTATCAAATATGATCCTCTTAATTTTCTAGTATTATTATTTGTAGTAATATTTCCTTCGAAATTATTTAAAAGTATTAATCCATTATTTATTTCTACAATATTTTTAACATGTTCCGTATTTGTTACGGTGCACTTATATGGTTTATTCCTTATTAAATTTTTTATTCAATTTTCGTTTTCCAAATTAACAATTTGGGTTTGTTTGCAAATTTGTATTTCATTTATTATTTTACAATCTTTTTCTATACCATAATATTCTTCATTACATTTCAGTATTTTTTCAAAATTTATCTTTAAAATAGTTTCGTTTTTACTTAAAGGCTTAATTATAATAGATTTGCAAATTTCTTTACCGGTTTCCGGTATTTTTATCATATAAATTAGTAAGTTTTGTTTTACAGCAATTTGAACATCTGCAAAATTCAGAGATTCTTCTAACGAACCAAATTGCAGATTCTCTTCGACAAAAATTTTATTTATTCTATGAGCTTCTTGATTGTTAATAATAACTGAGTTAATAATGTTCGCTTTAGTTAAATGAATTGCTCTTTTAATATTTTCTAACTCATCTTTGATTATGTCAATTTTAAATTTATATTGAAGTATTAGGGCGGTTTGAAATTCGTTACCTCTTCCTAGAGACTTTATTATTGAGTTGCTAATTTCTGTTATATTGTTTATTCTTTCTAAAATGTTTTTGTTGATTATTAATTGTTGGTTGTTATTCTCGATTACTTCTTTAAATTTGCTGTTGATGGCTATTAAATCGTCATGGTCAGGGTTTCCAGCTATCCATTTCCAGGCTGATCCTATGTAGTCTAGTGATCTTTGATTTTTGTGTTTAGGTAAAATGTTATTAATTGTTATGTTGATATTACTGATTTCGTCTGTTATAAATGGGTAAAGAGGGTTGTTAGCTGGAATGTTTCGTATGAAGTTTCTGTTCAGTTCCCGTAATATTGTAGAGTATTCTGTTATGTTTGTCATGTGGATAATTCGGTATGTTCCTGTTTGAATTTTGCCAATTCCTTCCTCCATCATTACGATTTCTGACTGAGTGTAATCTAACACCTCAACCGAACCATCGCTTAAAATAAAGTTCAGGAAAAAGAGAGGTCTAAAAATAATAAAAATGTTCTGAGTTAGTTTCGTATGCGGTCCTTGTGAACTATTTTGCCTGATTCTGTTTTTACCGTGGAATGTCTGTTTTCCTTAACTATTTCCTCTTTGCACCTTTTTGAAAGTTTTGTTCCTAATCTTTTATTCTGTTTAACAAAAATTTTGTCTCCTGTTCTATAGTCAATAGTTTCCTTTTTATATTTGTTATGATATTGCAGGTCCTTTTCCTGTTTCTCTTTTAATTTTTCTAGAACCTTTTTCATAGTTTCTTCTCTGTTAGTGGCATTTGAGGTAGGTCTACCGAAGAATATGTCAACGGGTTTTTTTCCTGTAACAGAATGAACAGAATGGTTGTATTCGTTTACAGACCATTCCATTAATTCGTCGAAATTTTTATCAGAGTGTTCCTGTTTTAAGCATCTCATAATTTCTGATATTGTTGAATGGAACCGTTCTATTTGTCCATTCACCTCGCTTTTATAGGGTGGTGCAGTGAATATTTTTATATTGAATTCGTTTTCTAACATGAATTTTATTGGTTGAGAATTAAATGTCCTTTCGTTATCGAAAACTATAGCCTTCGGAATTCCAAAATAAAATATTATCTCTCTTAAGGGTTTTTTTATACTGTCTATACTTTTCCCGTCTATTTTCTTTATAATGGCTAATTTGGAAAACTTGTCAATAGAAGTCAGTACTTTATGTTTGTCTGTTGAGAAAATGTCTATGTGAATAGTATGACCTGAATATTCTGGTAAGGGTGTAGCTCCTAATTTTACATTGTTTGGGTGGCGATCATACTTATTTTCTTTACAAACTTTGCATAATTTTGTTATTTTTTTTATTTTTTTCGACATAGCGGGGAAATAATATTTTTCCAAAATCTGTAGCTTATTTTCTTTTTCGTTTCTGTGAGCACGATTATGTTCCTCGATTATTATTTTATCTTGGGCCTCGGTCTGAGTAATATCTTCAACTACTATTTGTGTGAAACGAATTTTGTAATTTGCGAAATGTAGAGGGTAGATTGATTGGATTTTTAGCATAATGGGCTCTGTGGTTTTTATACCATTGATTACCGATGGATTAAGATATTTCTTTAAAAGCGATTTTAGCGATTCTTCATTGTAGGTTGTCTCAGTTATTAAGTGCCTATGGTACGTAGGGAAAACTATTTCGAATTTGTATGAATTTTTGGAATCTTCTGATATGAAAATTTGGTTTTTGAAAACGTTAATGGGTATTTCTACTGAAGAAATTAAATTTTCGGAAGAGCTGTCACTACTGTGGACAGTCATTGAATTTAAGTTAGCGATTGGTGGTCGTGAGAGTAGGTCTGCGACGATGTTTGTGTTGCCTGGTTTATAAATGATTTCGTGGTTATATTCTTCCAATTGTGCCTTCCATCTCTTCATTTTTGCATTAGTATTTTTGTTGCTGAGAGCAAAGGTCAATGGTTGGTGATCAGTGTAAATCTTAACCTTTTTTGATCCATATAGGAAGCATTTCAGGGACTGTAGTGCCCAAATTATTGCCAACATTTCTTTTTCATTGGCGGCAAAAGTTTCCTCTGCTCTGCTTAGAGTTCTTGACAGAAAGGATATAGGCCTACCGTCTTGGGAGAGTACGGCTCCTAGAGCGTAATTTGAAGCATCCGTGGTAAGCTCAAAAGCTTTTTCGAAATCTGGATAGTGAAGTATAACATCGTCTGACGTCAAGCAATTTTTCAGGTCTTTAAAAGCTTCTACTTGTTGTGCTGTTAGATTTAAAAGTGTCCTTTTAGACTGATTCTTGGAAACTCTTCCAAGCTCTCCTCTCAGTATTTCAGTCAGGGGTTTTGCAATTTGTGCGTACGCCTTTATAAATCTGCGATAATGTCCGGTCATTCCTAAAAAGGAGCGTAAATCGTGGACAGTTTTGGGCCGTGGAAATTTTATTATAGCTTCTATCTTTTTTTGTGTAGTGCGAATTCCATTTTGGCCAACTATTATACCGAGGAACTCGATTTCTTTTTTGATAAATTCACATTTATCGAACTGTACCTTTAAATGCGCTTTTTCGAGAGTGTCAAATATAATTGCAAGATTTCTAAAATGGTCTTCTTTACTTTTGCTAAAGAAAATTATGTCGTCAACATAAACGTAGCACCGAACGCCGATGTGTTTCCGTAGCACATCATCCAAAGTGCGTTGGAAAATGGCAGGCGCATTTCTTAAGCCGAATGGAAGTCGAGTAAATTCGAATTTCCCATTGGCAATAGAGAAGGCGGTCTTCTCAATATCTGCTTCGTTGAGAGCAATCTGATGGAATCCACTCTTAAGGTCAATTGTAGAAAAATACTTATTTGATCCTAGATTAGTTAGAATAGTGGTAATATCTGGAATGGGATATTTATCTGGTATGGTATCCTCGTTCAATTTACGATAGTCGATAACCATACGAAATTTTTTTAATCCTGAGGCGTCTTCTTTCTTCGGTACGACCCATACCGGAGAATTGTAGGGAGATTTCGATGGTCGAATAATGCCATCTTTAAGTAATTCCTCAATTTGTTTGTCTATTTCTTTTTTTAAAGGCATTGGATAGGGGTAAGTTTTGGAATATATTGGTCTATCGCTTTTAGTCCTAATTTCGGCTTTAACGTTCGTGACATATGTTAATTTTTTATCTGGTTCAGCAAATAATGTTGGGCAAGAGTTAAAGAGTTGTTTTAATCTTTCGTTATCTTCGGGACTCAAATGATTTAGCCTTAATGTAGTGTGTGCAATAGAGTTAATTGCTAACTGGTGGATGGGGTATTCATATTTATTGAGTAATGTAAAATAGTTCTCCTTAGTAAAAATTACTGCGTTTAAACTTTTCATTGTATCGTTACCTATTATGGCATCAAAGGTTCTTAACTTGGGCAAAATGTGAAATTTTAATTTACCTATTTCATCACCGAAAACACTGATATTAGCATGATGAGTAATTTTGACGGGTCCACCAACAGAATTTGCAATGAAGGGTTTGTTCGGAATGGGGTTCCTAATTTAAGTTGTAGTTATATAATTTTTGTTCGATCCGGTATCTAATAAAAATTTTAGTTCATTGCCATTTTTCATTTTGAAACGATAGTATGGCAATGAGGAGTTTAGTCTAAAAAATTGATATTGTCACTAGGGGTTGCTTCGATCTCTTCTTGTTCTTCGTTGTATTCGGGTTGGTAGTCCTGTGAAGACTCGTAGTACCCTTCAGGATATTCTAATATTTCATTATTGTATTCTATTGGGTCAGTTTCTGTAACTTCAGTATTGTAGAGCGATCAACTTCCATTGGTGTAGGAGGTTTTGGAGGAAGAGGTGGTCTAAAGTTTGGTTGCGCTGTGACGTAGTGTCGGTTTTGTCCGTACTGTTGATACGAATTTGGTCTAAGGGATTGGTTGTGAACATTTGTAAGTTCTGGGTAAAAGGGTCTTACTTGGGGTTTGAATGAGTATGACCTTGGTTGATTGTGGCTAATGGGTTGATTGTGGCTAATAGGTTTGGTATTGGTCGGCAAGCGACTGATACTATTTGTATGGTTCGTCCTGTAATTCATGTTGCCTAATTTGAGACACATATTGAGAGCCTGTGGTAAACTGGTTGGTTCCTTTACACTTAACAGACTGGGTAAGTTACCGTTCAGACCTCTTATAAATGTGTCGAGGGCCTTTTCTCTATATGTCGTTGTCATGGCATACAAAGCTTCTTCTCCTAACTCTAGGCAATCGATTTTGTCTAGGATAAGCGAGAGATATTGATAGACTTGTTGATAAAATTCTTCAACAGTGCTACCCCGTTGTGCAAGTGTTGTCATTTGATATTCCAACGTGCTAACGTCTCTCTTGTCTGAGTAATGTAACATCAGACATTTTTTTATCTTACCCCAATTTAATGGGGTGCGGTAAGACTCAAGGGCCGTGTCAGCTTCGCCAACTATCTTGTGTCTTATTGTATGCAGGATAGCAAAATATTTTGGGGTGTTCTTATTCTGTCCGTACATTAATAATATTCTATCTACCGATTTCCGCCATGAACTGAATTCTCCGTTTTTACCCGAAAATTCCCTTAAACATTTTACCACATCCGGAACTCTTTCGGATGCGTCCACGTTAATGCTAAAATCTACAGGATGTTCAACTTCTTCTTCGATTTGTGGGTGTAATATGGTCGAAACTGTTTCCGATATTAACGAAACGAGTTCTCTTTTTTGATTAGGAGTGAAAGTGGAAGGGATGGATGAGTGCAGATTTAATCTCGACAATGTCGATGCTATTTGTTCTTCCTGACTCATTTTGTTCACTTGTTTCTGGTTATTTAAATAAAAATATTTTTTTTTTTTTTTTTTTTTTTTTTACAGTGTCAACTTTTCTTTTGTTATAACAATAATTATTTCCTCTCACATAACCTTACTTACTAATAATCTTAATATCAAACTTACATAAATATCATTTGCATTTTCCTGTGTTGATAGTGTTTCCTCCTTTGTGTGATTAATTTAGATTTCTCCTCTTGTAGTTGTATTTGTTGTATTTGCTGGATTAGTTTAAATCTTTCCTCTAGTAGTTGTATTTGTTGTATTGGTTGTATTTGATGAATTAATTTAAATCTTTCTTCTTGTAGTTGTATTTGTTGTATTTGATGAATTAACTTAAATCTTTCCTCTTGTAGTTGTATTTGTTGTATTTGATGAATTAACTTAAATCTTTCCTCTAGGAGTTGTATTTGTTGTATTGGTTGTATTTGATTAAATTAATTTAAAACTTTCCTTTTATAGTTGTATTATTTTACACTTGTTTAATTTATTCTAAATTTCCCCGTCACGCACTTTTTGTTCAATGTATTTGTATTTAGCTTATGCTTTTCGTTCGGCTGGGTTGATACTGCCCGTCCTTTTTCCGAAAGGTACTAAGGGGCCGAGTACGAAATGTTATTTAGGTTTAGTCCGCGAGTATAAAAAATATTATTATTTTTTCCTCACGGTCCCTGCTCGGGCGCCACATAAAAAATAAAACAATGCGTTTATAAATCAGCACTATGTGCTTCTCTTGAGCTTTATTATAAAACTGACTACACTTAACTTTAAAGCTTATAATCTAACCTATGCTTGAGCCGGCCTACGTGACCAAAGATGCTTGGTCAGCTAAAAGGGTTTGCGCGTGTAGCGCTCACCTGCAGCTATTTGGTTTTGGGGGAGAAGACATGGTTGCGCGTGTTTCGCTCACTTAAGAATTTAGCGGATGCGCGTTTAGCGCAGTTGCACTTTTGGTTGTAATAGGACTCCAAAGTATGCAAACGGTTTGTATGTTTCTAGCATATAATGTGGGAATGGAATTTATGTAGAAGTTCATAAAATATTGTGTTAACTTGTATATACATAAATATATCTTCTTCTTCTTTACTGGCGTAGACACCGCTTACGCGATTATAGCCGAGTCAACAACAGCGCGCCAGTCGTTTCGAATACTTTCAGAGCTGGAGTGTTTTCGTCCATTCGGACAACATGACCTAGCCAGCGTAGCCGCTGTCTTTTAATTCGCTGAACTATGTCAATGTCGCCGTATATCTCGTACAGCTCATCATTCCATCGAATGCGATATTCGCCGTGGCCAACGCGCAAAGGACCATAAATCTTTCGCAGAACTTTTCTCTCGAAAACTCGCAACGTCGACTCATCAGATGTTGTCGTCGTCCAAGCCTCTGCACCATATAACAGGACGGGTATTATGAGTGACTTATAGAGTTTGGTTTTTGTTCGTCGAGAGAGGACTTTGCTTCTCAATTGCCTACTTAGTCCGAAGTAGCACCTGTTGGCAAGAGTTATCCTGCGTTGGATTTCAAAGCTGACATTGTTGGTGGTGTTTACGCTGGTTCCAAGATAGACGAAATTATCTACAACTTCAAAGTTATGACTGTCAACAGTGACGTGAGTGCCAAGTCGCGAGTGCGACGACTGTTTGTTTGATGACAGGAGATATTTCGTCTTGCCCTCGTTCACTGCCAGACCCATTTGCGTTGCTTCCTTGTTCAGTCTGGAGAAAGCAGAACTAACGGCGCGGGTGTTGAGACCGATGATATCAATATCATCGGCATACGCCAGCAGCTGTACACTCTTATAAAAGATTGTACCTGCTCGATTAAGTTCTGCAGCTCGAACTATTTTCTCCAGCAGCAGATTGAAGAAATCGCACGATAGGGAGTCGCCTTGTCTGAAACCTCGTTTGGTATCGAACAGCTCGGAGAGGTACACAGCCGTATTAGTTTTGCGGGGATACCAAATTCAGACATCGCGACATAAAGCAGCTCCTTTTCGTTGTGTCAGAAGCAGTTTCAAATCGATGAAAAGGTGATGTGTGTCGATCCTATTTTCACTGGTATTTTCCAATGTTTGACGCATGGCGAATATCTGGTCGGTTGTTGATTTACCAGGTCTGAAGCCACACTGATAAGGTCCAATCAGTTTGTTGACGGTGGGCTTTAATCTTTCACACAATACGCTCGATAGAACCTTATACGCGATATTAAGGAGGCTAATCCCACGGTAGTTGGCGCAGATTGTGGGGTCTCCTTTTTTATGGATTGGGCATAGCACACTTAAATTCCAATCGTTGGGCATGCTTTCGTCCGACCATATTTTACAAAGAAGCTGATGCATGCTCCTTATCAGTTCTTCGCCGCCGTGTTTGACTAGCTCGGCTGGCAATCCATCCGCCCCCGCCGCTTTGTTGTTCTTCAGGCGGGTAATTGCTATTCGAACTTCTTCTTGGTCGGGCAATGGAACGTCTGCTCCATCGTCATCGATTGGGGAATCGGGTTCGTCTTCTCCTGGCGTTGTGTGTTCACTGCCATTCAGCAGGCTGGAGAAGTGTTCCCTCCATAATTCAAGTATGCTCTGGGCATCGGTGACTAGATCACCTTGGGGGGTTCTACATGAGTATGCTCCGGTCTTGAAACCTTCTGTAAGCTGCCGCATCTTTTTGTAGAATTTTCGAGCATTACCCCTGTCGGCCAGTTTGTCAAACTCTTCATAGCCACCCATTTCGGCCTCTCTCTTTTTCTGTCTACAAATGCGTCTCGCTTCCCTCTTCAACTCTCGTATCTATCTCGATTATTTTTAGGTGATACGTACAACCGTTAGGTGAACAAAACATTAATACTATGTAACAACTTGTTGCAAGAGTATAAAAATGTAAATAAATACCAAATGCTGTATTGAAGCAAATCACTACTAATCACATAGTAGCAGCGAATAAATGAAGCACACGTAAATTAGGTGAAGAATTTATAGTCATTAAACTTGCTTTTGAACTTTCATTAAATAATATTTTCCATTTGTCTCGGACTAAAACAAATAATTTTTTGAACAAAAAAGTAAATGAAAAATTTAAATGAGAATTAATTCAAAAAAATAATTGTGTGTGTGTGAAAATTAATCAGTTATGAATAGTTTGATGCCAACTAGCATCAACATTGCTTAAGTTATTAAAATTCAATGCCAATAACAACAACAGAGTGAGCTAAGCATTGCCAGCAAATCACAAAAATCAGCACCATAATGCCAATTACGAGAATTATTATTATTTTATTCATTGTTAATTTTACATTTACTTTAATTACATTAAAAATAAGTGTTTAATTTTAATATTTATACTTTTTGTGCATTCTTTGTCCCTGCAATGATGTAGTATTGTATTTATATGCTGGTGAGCTCTAATTGGTTTCGAGTTTTGCCATTGAATATGTATGGGTTTATAGTTCTATTACACTGATTGTGCTCATAAAGGGTGTATCAAGAGGAGGTACAAACCTTTAAAAAGTTGAACGATAGTATTATTAAAATATATCAATGATAAATAGACAAATTTAAACATATAGTGTTTAATTTGTTTAATATTGAAAAAAATATTTTTGGAAATACTTGTATGATATTTTAAGAAACTCATGAAAATAATATTTGAAATTTCTTACAAAATATTTATAAATAATTTTTATACTATTACAAATACAAACATTTTATGTAACCCAATACATAGTCTTTTTTAATATGACAAAAGAAAAACTTTTGATAATTAAAAATAAAATTTAATTATTTGGCATTAAATTAACTTTCGAAAATTAAAATGAAATTTTAGGCACAAATTAAATTTAAATTTAGCAAAATTTCTTTTCTAGGCTGGTATGACTGTCAAAAGTCTGATTAAAATAATCAGTAGTGTTTAGGATACGCTTGTCTTTCTGAAGAACGTAACGTATATTCGACGATTTTTACGATGAGCGAAATTATTCAACGAAGAAGTTCCATTAAATTTTGGGTGCCGAAACGTTCAGAATGTTGGAAGGAAGTGTGTTTGGTACAATTTATTCAAAGGAGGTCCGAGAACGTGTGACGACGACCCACGTCCAGAACAGCCATTAACATCAACTGATGATCAACACATCAATGAAACAATGGAATTGGTGCTTAAGAATCGACGACTAACAGACAGAAATCTTGATGGCATGGTTGGAATGTGGAAATAATCAGTGAAAATATTTTTGAAAGATCAT
This sequence comes from Bactrocera dorsalis, assembly GCF_023373825.1. NCBI lineage: Eukaryota > Metazoa > Arthropoda > Insecta > Diptera > Tephritidae > Bactrocera > Bactrocera dorsalis. The sequence continues at coordinate 27,155,116 of NC_064305.1, read as the reverse complement.
TTGTGCCTAGGAAAAGTGAAAGCACGAATCACTAAATTTTTTTTCAAAGGCAGTGTCGCGTTGTTGGGGGCTCACTGCGCTCATTGAATGCACTTCCGGAAATAGACTGTTTCAAGAATTGCCAAAAATGTTTCTACAAGTGTATTAGGGCCAAGTGGTATTACTTTGAGGGGACGATATCGAATTTGAAGATTAAATTAAAAATTTGAAAATTATGAACAAAGTCTTACTATTTTTTGCTGATAGTAGTATATGTACATATGTATATATTCAGCCTGTTAAAAAAAATTAAATTTTTAACATTCTTTTGACACCCTTTGTATATCAACGTACTTACATAATAAAAATGGTTGAAGCTGCCTACCAGGCTATGTAAATGCGTTATGGCATCATGCCCATAAATCAATTTCAGGAAATTTGCTAATTAGCATTTTTAATGACTTTGTGTGCTGCTCAACAATGTACAACAACAGCAAGAAATTTACAGCGTCACATTAGAAAATTCGCAGCTAAACCAGATACTATTTATAACTAACACACCAAAAATTTTATTAAACACCACGACGCCAATTCGTCTGAACTATGAATGGGATGGTTCTTTTAAGGACACCTCTCTACTCAGAAGAGGACATAATATGGTTTATTTTAACGATTATCCCTGTTTATACTCTCGTAACAAAGTTGCTAAAGAGAGTATTATAGTTTTGTTCACATTGTTTGTAAGTCCTAAAACTAAAAGAGTCAGATATAGGGTTATATATACCAAAGTGATCGGGGTGACGAGTAGAGTTGAAATCCGGATGTCTGTCTGTCCGTCCGTCAGTCTGTCCGTCCGTCCGTCTAGGCTCCATAAGAAGGTTTAGTTGGAAGATAGGCAAAATCAGTCCACTGCCACGCCCACAAAATGGCGGAAACCGAAACCTATAAAGTGTCATAACTAAGCCATTAATAAAGATATTAAAGTGAAATTTGGCAAAAAGGATCGCATAAGAGAGGTGCATATTTGGACATAATTTTTTGGAAAAGTGGGCGTGGCCCCGCCCCCTACTAAGTTTTTTGTACATATCTCGGAAACTACTATAGCCATGTCAACCAAACTCTGTTGAGTCGTTTCGTTTAGGCATTTCCATATACAGTTCAAAAATGGAAGAAATCGGATAATAACCACGCCCATGGGAGGTTATGTTGAAAATCACTAAAAGTGCGTTAACCGACTAACAAAAAACGTCAGAAACACTAAATTTTACGGAAGAAATGGCAGAAGGAGCTGCACCCAGACTTTTTTTAAAAATTGAAAATGGGCCACTTTTTCAAGGTCCCTGATATAGAACACGAAGAACTCAGTGCCTAACCTAACTTAACCTAATTTTTCACCGAAAATATCGGTAAATCTCTCAGAATTTAATTCTAATTAATTTTACAGCAAAATAAAAAAATATGTAAATGACGGATAATGAAATCTCGATTATCACTTTATCATGCGAGAGTATAAAATGTTCGGTGACACCCGAACTTAGCCCTTCCTTACTTGTTTCTTGTTGCAAATGCTTTGTTATTGCCATTGCAGCTGTGGCTGGTGGTAAAGCAAGTTTTTGCAATTTTTCATGTGGTTGTTGGACTACAAAGTATTAACGGACACAAAACAACCGCAAATGTCCTGTCGTCCACTGTGAACGTGAAGGCTCCACCAAAGAGCTACGCGACGAGCAGGACGCACGACCGAAAGTGCGAGACTAACCAACGGAGATGGGGTGAGAAAACCAACTTGTCTGCGTTTTGGACAGCTCGCCCGTTGACTGTGTTGTTTGCTGCCTTGCCGCACCGCATGAAATGAGAAAAGTTTTTTGTTTTGAATTTGTAAGTTTGCCTATATGCAGGTGCTTTGTGCTCGTAGTGTTGATTTACGCGCCATAACTACTTGCTGCTCTTCATCCCGCTCGCATTTGGTGCTCTCAGTGCTGCATTTCATGTAGCGACATTTTTAAGTTGCTAAAGGTTGTAGACTTTATTTTCCAATTTTTTGTCTGCTTCACCGGTTACTTTTTTATTTGACAGTCTAGCTGCGGCTGCGTTTTACGACTAACAGCCTGACATCAAAGTCAGTAAATACATAGGTCGTTAAGCGTAAATTAGTTCAACTATTTCTTCACCAGCTGATTTTGTCGCACTTTGTCGTTCGAAATGGAAATTTAAAATTATTTGAAGTAAGCCTCCTTAGTGCAATTTTCAGTAACAGTATCACAATAAATGTTAAAAGTTGCTGGTTCTAGAAGATTAATCTTCTTATGATTTTATTAATAATTTGCAAATGCATAATTAAATATGTATATTGAATTGACTATAACTTGATAGACAAATTTAAATTCCAAAGATATCTCGAGGTATTATTTGCAATACTACCTTCGTCCAAATACAGTAAGCTAGCACGTTAAATCTTTCCGATTTTCTTGTTTCGGTTGGACTAAATCTTCTAAGCCTTTTTACATACAATATCTTCGCCACTTACACCAAAAAAAAATCAGCGTTAAGTTTTGTGTCAGATGATTGACAACCCGTTTTCACTATAAATGGCAATTGTTACAGGTTTCACCAGCTGTTATATTAAAAATATAATTCCTTTTAAAAAAGCGTGTGAAAAAACAAAAAAAATTATAAATACAGAAACTTTGCTTTCCAACTGCGGCGCTATGTCTCCTAACGACATTAAATGCATTAAAAGAGGACTAATCAAGGAAAGTCAAACCAGTGAAGGATTAGACCAGGCTTAAAGAATCGTCCTAGCTGTGGATTTTACACCACACTTAGATTTAAGCTGGTTTTTCAGGACTCAAAGTGGTTGAAAAACTTCTTTTATACCTGGAATGCATAGTTGAAGAAATGTTTACACAGAAAACAAGGCCAACTAGTATATAGATATACATTCAGGTGTGTTCTCAACTAATGCATTGGGATGAATTTACACAATCCAATCGAAAAACGGTTGCTATTGATTAATGTACGCGGTTCACTCAAATGAGAGTCATTGCGTACTGTGAATGGTACGGTGTGTGCAAATTTTGGAGAAGTAAGCCAGCAAATACAATTGCTGGAACATTCTAATCACTGGAATGCAAATGATTTTCGCGATAATCATTTCGACATATCAGCCTTCAAATCCGCGTCAATAATTGCCAAAGTCATTTTACTTCGAATTCGATATGAATTGGAATTGAGTCAATTCCGGTTGATACTTCCTGTGGTTTGATATCAATTCCATCTGCCGTTTACCAATTCACGAAAGATGAATTCATCACGAATAATCGGACATTGACCAAATTATCGTAGCTACGATTCCTTAAGTGCACGGGCAATGTTAGCTGGCAAGCATACCGATGTTGTTGACTTACACTGGAAGATTCTTGACAATGAAGACGACGCCATGAATTATCCAGTGGAATTTCTAAATTCTTTGGAGAGGTTTGGTATGCCACCGCATCATTTGCGTCTCAAAGTTTGATCTGTCGTTATTATGTTTCGCAATCTGCATGCGCCGAAACTGAGTAATGTAACCCGACTGATTGTGACGCCCTTATCGAATACAAGGGGCAGAATGCTTTATTCTACGAAATCCTTTGAGTTCTAACGATTTGCCACTTTAGTTCAAACCTATTCAGTTTTCAGGGAAAATTGCATTTGAAATGACAATAGGACACAAGGATAGTCTCTAGAAGTGTGTGGCATAAATCTGGAAATGTCATGTTTTTCACACGGCCTGCTATACGTGTCTATACAAAAAATGTTATTTATCAAGCTGCGCTACATTGAAAAAAATTTAGAAAAATCGCAAATAAATGATTTAAACACAAAATATAGTACATTCAACCTTTTTTTTTAATTTCAAAACACATAATTTCACGCAAGACAACACCTTTGGGGTCAGCTAGTTATTATATAATATTTTTTATTATACCCTGAACAGGCTATACTAAGTTTGTCATGAAGTTTGTAACACCCAGAAGGAAACGTCGGAGACCCAATAAAGTACAATATATATATAAATGATCAGTATGTTGAGCTGAGTCGATTTAGCCATGTCCGTCAGTCTGTCCGTCTGTCTGTATATATACGAACTAGTCCCTCAGTTTTTAAGTCGTTTTGAAATTTTGCAAACGTTTTCTCTTCAAGAAGCTCATTTGTCGGAACTGCCGATATCGGGCCACTATAACATATAGCTGCCATACAAACTGAACGATCGAAAAAAAGTTCTTGTAAAAAAATTTTTGCATTAGATATATTTACAAAATTTCGTATATATTACTTTCTAAGACAAAAATGTAATTTCCGAAGAAATTGTTTAGACCGGCTTACTATAGCATATAGCTGCCATACAAACTGACCGATCAGAATCTAGTGCTGGTGTGAAAAATTTTTGAATTTAACAAGATGCCTTATAATCCTCATAATTCTTAGCACATAAATGATGTCCAGTAAGAATGTAAAAATTTATTTTTAAATTATTGATTTCTTACTTAAAACATTTGCAAAAGTGTACAATGTGAATTTGTTTGAATGTCTACAGTTTAATTTAATTAATTTGAAGTGAAAGAAGTGAGTAAAGTCTGTTAAATGTAGTAAAATGATGGAATTTTTGTAATTTTTTAACTTTATGTCGAATAATCTATGCGTTTGTGTTACCTACATACAAACCCGTATATTTTTTAATCAGAAAGACTCCCTCTTTCCAAATGTACCTTTAGATCGCGGCCCAAAAGAAATCAGAATTTTGCCTATTTAATTAATTACTTAAATAATTAAATTTAAATATATTTTAAATGATATATAGTATTAATTAATAATAGGAAAAATTATAATATTTTTATACTCTCGCAACAAAGTTGCTAAAGAGAGTATTATAGTTTTGTTCACATAACGGTTGTTTGTAAGTCCTAAAACTAAAAGAGTCAGATATAGGGTTATATATACCAAAGTGATCAGGGTGACGAGTAGAGTTGAAATCCGGATGTCTGTATGTCCGTCCGTCCGTCCGTCCGTCCGTGCAAGCTGTAACTTGAGTAAAAATTGAGATATCATGATGAAACTTGGTAAACGTATTTCTTGGCTCCATAAGAAGGTTAAGTTCGAAGATGGGCAAAATCGGCCCACAGCCACGCCCACAAATAGCGGAAACCGAAAACTTATAAAGTGTCATAACTAAGCCATAAATAAAGATATTAAAGTGAAATTTAGCACAAAGGATCGCATTAGGGAGGGGCATATTTGGACGTAATTTGTTTGTTGTACATATCTCGAAAACTACTATAGCTATGCCAACCAAACTCTATAGAGTCGTTTCCTTCAGGCATTTCCATATACAGTTCAAAAATGGAAGAAATCGGATAATAAGCCCGTCCACCTCCCATACAAAGGTTATGTTGAAAATCACTAAAAGTTCGTTAACCGACTAACAAAAAACGTCATAAACACAAAATTTTACGGAAGAAATGGCAGAAGGAAGCTGCACCCAGACTTTTTTAAAAATTGAAAATGGGCGTGGCGTCGCCCACTTATGGACCAAAAACCATATCTCAGGAACTACTCAACCGATTTCAATGAAATTCGATATATAATATTTTCTTAACACCCTGATGACATGTGCGAAATATGGGTGCAATCGGTTAACAACCACGCCTTCTTCCAATATAACGCTATTTTGAATTCCATCTGATGCCTTCTCTGTATAATACATATGTATATACGAGGGCCGTCCGATAAATAACCGACCTAACCATGATGCACGCGACTTATTCAAAAATTTTTTTTTTTATTTTTCTACATAGTCTGCTTGTAACTCCACTCACTTCTCCCAGCGATGCTCCCATCTCTGCAACCCTTCCAAATGGTACTTGGCGTCTTTGTCTGCAAAATACGAGTTTACAAAAGAGATTGCCTCCTCATTTGACGAAAATCTCTGGCCGCCGAGCGCAGTTTTAAGTTGAGGAGACAAAAAATAGTCGCTTGGTGCTAGATACGGTGAATAAGGTGGATGGTCAAGCAGTTCGAACCGCAATTCGTGGATTTTCGCCATGGCGACTGTTGAGGTGTGAGATGGTGCGTTGTCTTGGTGGAACAAGACTTTCTTTTTTTGCAAATGTGGCCGATTTTTCGAAATTTCTTCCTTTAGCTTGTCCAATAATGATGCGTAGTATGCTCCTGTTATAGTTTTTCCTTTTTCAAGATAGTCGATAAAAATAATTCCATGGCTGTCCCAAAAAACACTCGCCATCACTTTGCCAGCCGAATACACAGCTTTAGGTTTTTTTGGGGCTGGTTCCCCCTTTTCAATCCACTGTTTAGATTGGATTTTTGTTTCGGGCGTATAATGATGAATCCAAGTTTCGTCTACAGTTATCAATCGGCGCCAAAACTCGGTCTTATTGCCTCTAAACTGAGCCAACAGAGCGCTGGAAATGTTCATGCGCGCACGTTTGTGGTCTAGCGTAAGCAAACGCGGCACCCAACGCGCGGACAGCTTTCTCATGCCCAAATCTTGGTTTAATATGTGACAAACAGTTTCTTTTGACATCTTCATAATCTCAGCTATTTCCCTAACTATAATCCGGCGGTCGTCTAGTACCAATTGATGAACTTTAGCGATGTTATCGTTAGTGGTTACAGTTTTTGGACGCCCAGGACGTTCATCATCTTCCAAGCTCCTGCGACCACGTTTAAATTCAGCTGCCCAAAATTTTACGATGGTAAACGATGGTGCAGAGACACCATACACAGAGTCCAACTAATCTTTGATTTGTGAAGGCGTATTGCCTTTCAAAAATAAAAATTTAATTACAGCTCGATATTCAATTTTTTCCATTTTGGGGAAATCACCGAAATAGACTCACAAAAACGACTGTCAACAGATAATTGCGCAAGATAAATTTCTGAAATTTTGGCGAGTAGCTATTATAATATGCACAATTTGAAGTAGAAACTTTTTTTTCAGATGTGCCGCTAGCTTCACGTTGAGGTCGGTTATTTATCGGACAGCCCTCGTACATTAGGAACCAATGATGATAGGTAAATGACGGATAATGAAATCTCGATTATCACTTTATCATGCGAGAGTATAAAATGTTCGGTTACACCCGAACTTAGCCCTTCCTTACTTGTTTAATATGCTTTTTGTTACTTACAACAATAATTTTTTTCTTTTGCAACGATGCACTTAAATATATAATAATAAATATTTAATAATATTTTCAACTCCTTTATACCGTTAAATCATTTCATAAAATAAATCTTGTGTTTCAGACTTATTTTGTCATTTCGTCAGCAGATTGCAACGTGGTAGGATATCCATGCACTAAGATGGATGTTAAGTCCTTTAACCCTTTCGCCCCTACTGGGACAATATGTCCCTTCAAACATGTGTATAACTTTTAATTTTGATCCAATTACGCATTGAAATGTACCCAATAAAGCCTTGAAGTCTTCTTTGATGACCAGTAACCGCATTCCGTTATTATTCACATCAATTTCCCGTTACCGAATATTTTGCACAGACATTTCGCGAAATTTCATCAGTCACGCGTTGTATTTCAATGTGAAACGTCTATCTGGTTCAGTTTTTATTCGTACTATTCCGCTTGCTTTACGGTTTAGGTGTGAATAAAGATAATTCCTTCAAAATTGGAAACAAATTGGATTGAAAAAGGTAAGTTTTTTATATTTGTAACTACATTGGGACATATAATCCCAATAATGCATTTGTTTGGGATAATAATATCCCAATATTTGTTTATACCATTAGATGTCTACAAGGAAAAAATTGGGTGAGAACGAAATTGCTGATTATTTTTTACAAGAGGATAGCGACGATATGGCCGATGATTTTAGTGCCTCTTAGTCTAGCTATGAACCATCGGATGACGATGCTTCTAACTGTCAAATGCCTACTATAACTAAAGTTAGCCGAAAACAAAAAGATGGTTCTAAATTAGAAGTTGATTGTCCACTAGCTATTGCAGACTACAACCGTATAATGGGGGGCGTAGACTTAGCAGATCAGAAGGCTGCAATATACGACATGAAGTCGCAAAAATGGTGGAAAAAGGTATTTTACAAGATTTTTATGCTAGCTGTGGTTAACGCTTGGATTATATCAACGCACAACGTCAACGCCGTAAAATTTCGCTCATTCAATTTATTGAATTAACCGAGTCAATGATAGCTGAAGGAATAAAGCACAAAAAGCTCACAACACGCCAATGTGAGGGAAGACCAGCAAAGCGATCACGAACTGAACGTCTAAATGTTGGCGATCATCTTCCTATTGAACAGCCTTCTCGTCGCCGATGCGTTCATTGCACTTCACAAAATAAGGAAACCAGAACCAAATACGTCTGTTCTGGATGCAACAACGCTTTATGTTTTAAATGTTTTGCTTCTTTTCACAAGTGACTTAAATTTATGAAAGGAAAAATGAATAAACAGTGAAATCCATTATTTTTTATTAAAAGTTGATATTTCATTTTTTGTTCCTTTTGGTATTATTGGGACTTATACGTCCCACCTATAAATGTTATTGGGATTATATATCCCAGGATAACCGTAAGGATATCCGATTTTTCAGGTATGCCAAACATCTTATATTTTAGTCATACTACAGTATTTGCTGTCGTAATGATGAAAAACCCGCCTGATTTCGAAAAAAAAACTCAGGGGTGAAAGAGCTAACCCAAAGATCTTGAATTGGCATAGTAATAACGATTCAAATAATTTTTTTTCAATTTATTAATTTTTTGTTTGCAGAAACTTTATGCCTGGAGTGGAAATTTTTCTAAGCAAAAAATCAACTACACATACACAAAGCACTTAAAAAACATTTCTGCACACCTGACAACACAACAACACGCTTTATATAAGCGGAAAATTATATTTTATTGCTTGCTATGAGAAAAAATAACATATATTCACCCACGAACACACAGCTTAAATCACTGGCGGGATATTTGAGTGCTGCCGAGTAAGCACAGAAAAGCCGTTTCAACGACTCACGACACTCGTTGTCGGCTGCGCCACACACTCAACACAAACGCTAGTCAACGGCAGACTGAATCGCGCAACACAACTCACTCAGCCAACAAAACAAGGTATATCAAGTGAGTTTTGTGACTTTGTTTTTTATTTATTTTTCTCAATTTGGCTTTAAAACTTCAGCTTTTTCTATCAAAACGAAATCAGCGTTGCAATCATTGAAACGAAACCTTCATTAACGGTTTGTAATTGCCGACTGTGTAGCCGTTAGATTAACGCGTCAAACCAACCAATTATTCTGGTCAAGGAAAGCAAAGCAGGCAACCGACAAAATGCACGCTCGTGTCCTTGCCACACAACAACGGCTTGACGCGTATGCATGTCCGTCCTCCTGAAACAGAGAGGCCGGAAGCTCTGCTTTGAATCAAAAATTTTACGAAAAGCACAAGAATTAGACGTGCAATCCATTACTCACTTTTCTCCGTATTTTACCATAGACACGTTAACACACACTAAATTGTGCCTTCGTATAACAGTTGTTTAAATAGAAAGTGTAACAAGCGCTAGCTGGACCTTTGAAAATTCGCAGCTAGCGGTTAAACTTTCAAACCATATGTTGTTTATGCAAAACATTGTTATTCTGGTGGGTGGAAGCAATTGTTGATTTGCTGAGCGCAAGGGGTTCTCAATAAGACTCTCATTGGGAGCTTTCAATTTATACTGTTAAGGTTCTCTAATCTTAATCGCCGGGAAATTTGCGAGTGCCAGTAAGCTCTCATGAGTTTTAAAACTGCTGAATGTGAAGAATGAAAGCAGGTGCTGATTTGCTGAAAGCAAGGCTTCTCAATAAGATGCTCGTTGAGAGCTTTCAATTTATACCGTTAAGGTTCTCTAATCTAAATAGCCGGGAAGTGTGCGAGTACCAGTAAGCTCTCGTGAGTTTTCAAACAGCTGAATGTGGAGGATGGAAGCAAGTGTTGATTTGCTGAGTGCAAGGCTTCTCAATAAGACGCTCTTTGAGAGCTTTCAATTTATACCGTTAAGGTTCTCTAGTGCCAGTAAGCTCCCGTGAGTTCTGAAACAGCTGAATGTGAAGAATAAAAGCAAGTGTAGATTTGCTGAACGCAAGGCTTCTCAATAAAACGCTCGTTGAGAGCTTTCAATTTATACCGTTAAGGTTCTCTAATCTAAATATCCGGGAAATGTGTGAGTGTCAGTAATCTCTCGTAAGTTTTCAAACAGCTGAATGTCGGGCAAAAGTTTAGGGTACTTTTACTTTTGGGAGCAATCAATATAAACAAACGGTTGAAGGGAAAATGAAAAAATTGTATAGCTGGGTTATTTGGATATTATGGGGAAAACGAATTGGTTACTTTACCAATACATATCAAGGTAGCATTTTTTAGTTACAAGGTTTAAAGTTTGCATGGACTTATTATGGTTTTTCCGGCGTCACTGAGGCTTTTTAATTAGAAGGTAAGGTTTAAAGAGTTACATGGGTTTCCTTGGGTATTTCTCATATAATTAATTAAATATTTTATTCGAATTTTTTTTTGATAAAAGCATACACTATTATCAAAGAAATTCTGAAAGTTTTGGGAAACAATTTTTTAAACTCGGCCATTGTGACCGCCATTGTGACTCTTTACAAAATCATCTTAAGTGAAAAAATACATAAACCTTTATTTAGAACTTGGGCGAAGCAAAAACAACATTAAATTCGATTTTTGGCATACATTTTCACAAAAAGTTAAAATTTCTGTGAAAACTTTGCGACATTTTTATACTCCTGCAACCTTTTACTAAAGAGTATTATAGTTCTTTCACTTAACGGTTGTACGTATCACCTAAAAATAATCGAGATAGATTTAGAGTTATATTTATTTATATAAATGATCAGGATGTGGGGACGAGTTGAAATCCGGTTGACTGTCTGCCTGTCCGTCCGTCCATGCAAGCAATAACTTGAGTAAAAATTGAGATATTTTGATAAAGCTTCTTAGTACCAAAGAAAGTACGAGTTCGTAGATAGCCGTAATCGGACCACTGCCACGCCCACAAAACGCCATAAACCGAAAACCTATAAAGTAAAATAACTAAGCACTATGAAAATATTGACAGTGGCACTCTCAGTAATGGCGAGATGCTCTTTGGTAACGGAAGGGCCATGGCCTAGGCTGTTGGAGTATTTGAATGTTTTTTGTATTCAGTGAATTGACTTGCATCCAAAGAGCCGCTACTGGGCACTGAACCACCTTTGACATTGCCCGCCGCATCAATTCTAAATAGTATCATTACATCTAAAAGAAGAGAAGAAGAGAATGTTGAATGCGGCATTACCATTGCTACTAAAATCTACAACACAAGATTAAACCAAACCACTTCAGATTTTAGTCGTTTATATAAGCGGAGCTAAAGTTTACAATAAAGAAAATGTTTACAGCAGAGAGAATAATTAAAGACAGTTGAAGTGACGATAAAGGTATTTAACATGAAATGACAATTGAAAAATCAATTTCATATACCATCCTTACATAAATGATATGAATAGTAATAACTAATATCTAAAGCCTTTCATGTTCCAAAAAATCTAATAACGCTTTTCAACTCCGTAAAACACAACTTTCGATTGATTTTTTTACTCATAGCAAACAAATCATTACACAATATGAATAAATAAATATAAGTAATTTACTGAAATATATTTGGGGAACTATGCGAAAGTCCAGAACCGGCATTGAAGTAATTTTTACCACTTAGCTATATACCAGCGTTGTCCACGGCCTATGCGCACAATAGCGCACGGACAGTGCCAGACACCTCACACCAACATGTCGCGACAAGTGTCTGTGAAAGCACGATTGTGCTACTGTATTCAACTTCGTAGGCAAGCAAGGAAGAATTTTGCGATCAGTTGACGCTAGAATAACCAACACAAGCATAACGTGCACACAGTCACGTTGGACAACACTGCTATATACTAAAGATTATGTATAGTATATTTAGATCCATACCGTTTCGCATTTCTTTAATTTGTTGTCAATGTAAATCACATCATGCAATCTCTTTTCCAGCAGATAGAAAATATTTTGGCTTCTTCGGAACAGGATCGTCCGCTGATGTCCACTGTTTCGACTAACAAGACATAAGTTCCTCTTCAGATTTCGCTGGCATAGCGTCAAATACTGCTCTGAAGTGGACTGCGATTGTTGCCTAAAGTAAGCAACCGTGGCAACCATCTCGGTCTACGGTCAAAACAAAATTTCGATCCCGATTTAATTGTCTGCAGTGACGCTTTTAAGCTAAGTGCTTATTACAGCGCCCTTGAAGAATTTTCCGAACCGATGGTATTGATACTGAGTAGCAAGGTATATCAAAACATTGCTTCAATGTTTCAGTTGGGAACCTCTCTTGCAATTGATAGATATTCCTATACATCTTTCAATTATAAATTATAAAATAGCGAAAACCTTTCTTAATTATCCCATCTTGGCGCTTTAAATAATAAGTATGTACCGTTGCGTGTAAATATTCGATATTTACGATAAATCGGATAGAGTCTTCGGGATCAATTTAATTGTCACAGTCTTTATTAGTGCTACTATTGAAGCAGACTAAAAAATTCACGCTGTGATCTTGTACTCATATTTATGGTATACCCTTCAATGAGCGCAATCGCAAAGTTTTAATTTCTTTTTTTTTAGTTTATGGTCGAAATCATGTGCAAGTCCATGGTAAGTAAGTATACGAGTATATGTATATGTTATCGCTCATGTAGAATAAGTCTAAGTGTATGTATTCGCCTACTTTGTTTGGCGTTGGTGCGGAACCAATTGGTTGTTTGTTTGGTCGGCGTTCTTATTTGTTTGTGAGACAGATTTCACAGTCTTGCACTTCTTTTTTACAAGCGTTACATATGTTTGGCCAGTAATATTTTAGGGAAATTTCCTGTGCATTATTTTTGTAGTTTCTGTGTGCACGTCTTGTGTGTCATTTATAATTTGTTTTTGTTGTTCGATGTCGGTTATGTCGTCAACCATGTTACGAGTTAGAACGATAGAGGCATTGGGAAATGTACTGATAATGTAATTTTCGACGTAAAATAATATTTGTTCGCCTATTCTTATAGCGTTTACTACTTTTGGTTTGATCACATTTTTTAATATATCCAATATCTCAGTCTTAACACTAAGAAAAGTGTATGTCTACTGTAATAAAAAATATTCTGCGTTGAAATTTGGCGTAGTTCCCATCTGATTGTTTTATGATAATTTGATTTTTAAAGCAATTTAATGGTTGTTTTACACGTTTGATTTTTTGTATATGGGAGCTTTGTGCTGAATGTTGGGAGTTATCAGAATTAGAAGTGTTATTAATTTGTTGGCAGGTTTGTAAGTGATTTTAGCTCTATATTCTTCGACGAAATTTTTCCATCTTTTCAATTTTGTACTGGGGTTTTTTTCTTATATGGAAAATATTAAAGATTGATGATCTGTGTATATAGTTAAGTCTGCTATGCCATATAAGTAATTTCGGAGTTTCTGTAAAGACCACACAATTGCGAGTAGAGTAATTTGTAGAGTAATTCTGTTTGGTTTGACTAAGTGTTCGTGAAATAAATAATATTGGTTTTTTATTTTGTGATAATACAGATACAAATGCAAAGTTACTAGCGTCTGTGGTTAAATAAAGGGTTTGCTGAAATTTGGTTGGAAAAGTTCAACCTGAGCTTGAAGTTCTTCTTTTATTCTACTTAATGCTGCTATTGCAGGTTCATCTATACGTAATGTGATTTTAATTTTTGCGCCTTGATTTTTTGATATTTTACTGTTGTCTCCTCTGAGAAACGTGATAAGTGGTTTAACAATGGCTGCAAAATTTTTTATGAATTTTCGATAATAGTTTGCGAGACCTAGAAAAGATCTAAGCTCCTTGAGTGAAGTAGGAGAGGGAAAATCTTTTATAGCTGGTATTTTTACGGCATCGACGGTGATTTTATTGTATTTAATTATGTGCCCCAAATATTCTGATGAGTCTTTAAAAAAGTGTGACTTTTCATTGGAAATCTTCATGTTAACTTGATGAAGTGCATTTATAATAATGCGTATGTGCTCGACATGCTCTTCTGGGGAAGAAGAGTAAATGAGAACATCGTCTATATAAACATATGCAAATTTGTCAATATATGGTCTCAGGATATCATCGATACACCTTTGAAAAATTGACGGAGCATTTCAGTCCAAAAGGCATGCGAAGAAATTCATATTTGGCTCAATTTGCCCTAAAAGCTGTTTTATCTCTGTCAGATTCTTTAATAAGAATCTGGTGAAATCCAGATTCCAAATCTAAAGTTGTAAATATTTTTGCATTAGCAAGATTTTGTATAGTCATAGCTACATCAGGTATGGGGTATCTATCTGTAATAGTTTGAGCGTTTAGCTTTTGAAAGTCTACAACCAATCTGCGTTTAGGTTTCCTTGTTCGTCGGTACCTTTTTTAGCAACTATCCAAATGGGCGAATTGTACGGACTTTTACTAGGTTGGATTATATCACTTTCTAAAAGTTTGATTATTTCTTTGTTAATAAAATCATTATCAGATATAGGGTGCGGATATTGTTTTGTCCAGATAGGATCTTCATATTTCGTCCTAATTGTGGCTTGTACAGTGGTAGTAAATGGTAATATTGAGTTAGTACCTTCATTTTGTTGCATTATTTTCTCAATTTCAGATCTATATTTTTCATTGCTTACTGTATAATTATTTTTTTGCAAAGTTTCTCTTTCTTTCTTGGCCCTATATTTATAATTGAGCTTATACTCGAAAAGGTTAATCTCTGCTTTAAGTGTTCTGAGTCCCTGTTCGCCCAGAAGCATATCAAATTCTTTTTATGCATCAGTTTCAAAAAAGGTAAGGAAATTATCTAACACTGATATTATTTTTTTTATTTTGATATTGAGAAACCATGAAGAGTTTTTGCTTTTGTGGGTTTGATTGGAATAGATTCACCGATATTACATTTGGTACTTATGTAATTGTTTGCTGCTCCAGTGTCGATGAGGATATTAACTGCTTTGCTTGTATCCCTGCAGTGGCGTTGAAGAGACGCCAATTGATTCACTCGCTTGAGAAAAACAAAGCCTGTCTTATATTCAAAGTCGTCACGTTGTTTTGTAGCAGGTGATTGTAATTCATCGCGGCCATGCTGTGGTGTGAGAGAGCCTAGTTCTTCTTCATGTATTTGGTTTACTCGTTGTATCTTCTCTGGTGCGTTGTAGTTACGAGATGTAGGATTTTAGTGCTTCTTCTGTGGATCTCCTCGAATTGGGTTATTTGGAGGTAATCCTTGCATTTGACGGTTATAGTTGTTTTGTAAAGGTGCAGCGTTGAAGTTGGTGGATCTTCTGTATTGCCGTCATGTAACATACCTTCCGATAGAGGCACGCCTATGCATTTCTCCCACCAGCATACATTTGATATTTCATGAACACCTGGCCGTAAAAAAGGTTTGTTCTCGTTGGATCCCGCACAATTTGACAATCGCTCAAAACAGGGCTGGTGTGAATTGGTGTAAAGAAATGCTGAAAAAATACGATCGCGGTGCTTGAAAAGACGTTTATAAGATCGTCATAGGTGACGAATCATGGATCTATGCCTATGAGCCCGAAACAAAACAGCAATCGACCGTGTCTTCCAAGACGAGCCAAATGCAACAAAAGTTGTTCGTGGAAGAATATTGATGGAGAATATTTTGAAAAACAGTAAAACCATTTTCGTTGATAAATATTCCTATTTTCATTATTACTCCCGAAATATATTTAGCAGCCCTCGTAAAGCCATGGATAAACGTCAGCATTTCTGATGGGTCACCTGAGCTTCCCATTTCAATTTTTGTTAGAGCAAGATTCAATGCCCTGCTGACTTCGCCATGAAATTCCGCCAGTGTAAGCTTGTTTTGCGTAATCCTTTTCATTTTGTTTGTTTTGTAAACAAACCTAAACAAATAATTAATCTGTATCTAGACAAACTATCAACTATTTAGTAATAAGTAAACATACTAGTTAGTATAAATAGAAGTAAGAACGATGTAATAAGTTAGTCTTAAGAGTATAAATAAAGAGTACACATTTCGGTGCAGCTCAGAATATATTCTTTTGACTAATTTTTACTTCTGGTAAAAATTAACTCGCGCAAATACGCACATTCCTTTGCACGGTTGTGTATTTGTTTGCTCTCAATGCTTCTGAAAGCAAAACAAAAAATTTAATTTACAAAAATACACATTTTCTAATGCATTTATGCCGTACGTGTCCTGTAAATGTGCAGTTTTCCTCGATATGCTATAGTAAGCATATCAAATATCAGACATATCAAATATACAAGCAAAAATATATATTATACCTATACATACATACATATGCATTTATTAATGCACTATATCTTATTTATATGTCATTTCACTATGTGCGATTGCAATTTAATGTAGTTCGTATGGAGAGAGGAGGAATGGATGGGGCGGACAGGGAGTACAGCGTGCAAAACGTTTGTCATTGTGGCTCGACCTAATGTGTTTGTGCGTACAAATGTAAAATTCAGTGAATAACTTGTTAAGAGCTATTTATAGAATGGAGCGCTGTGCTGATTATCAAGCAATTATGGCAATTTTATATTTTCGAATTTTCGTAAATTTGACACTACGTAATAATGCAATGGAATTAGTTTTTGAAAATGCATAATGAAAATCTATTATTTAATGTTGCTACCATTAGTTGGTAACCACTTTACTGATGCAGAAAAATAAATATTCTACTCAACTACTGTTCAGGATATAAAAAGACACCTTTTGGTATAGTTGAACCAACTTTTAACAGAAAACACGATGATGTCATCCCTGAGTTTTTTGTCAATCGTTTTTTGAACAAAACACGATGTTAGATATCAGTGGAGTATCCTCTTTTGTTATAACGGGTGATTTTTTTGAGGTTAGGATTTTCATGCATTAGTATTTGACAGATCACGTGGGATTTCAGACATGGTGTCAAAGAGAAAGATGCTCAGTATGCTTTGACATTTCATCATGAATAGACTTACTAACGAGCAACGCTTGCAAATCATTGAATTTTATTACCAAAATCAGTGTTCGGTTCGAAATGTGTTTCGCGCTTTTTTATCGACCAATTTTGTTCAGCGATGAGGCTCATTTCTGGTTGAATGGCTACGTAAATAAGCAAAATTGCCGCATTTGGGGTGAAGAGCAACCAGAAGCCGTTCAAGAACTGCCCATGCATCCCGAAAAATGCACTGTTTGGTGTGGTTTGTACGCTGGTGGAATCATTGGACCGTATTTTTTTCAAAGATGCTGTTGGACGCAACGTTACGGTGAATGGCGATCGCTATCGTTCGATGCTAACAAACTTTTTGTTGCCAAAAATGGAAGAACTGAACTTGGTTGACATGTGGTTTCAACAAGATGGCGCTACATGCCACACAGCTCGCGATTCTATGGCCATTTTGAGGGGAAAACTTCGGACAACAATTCATCTCAAGAAATGGACCCGTAAGTTGGCCACCAAGATCATGCGATTTAACGCCTTTAGACTATTTTTTGTGGGGCTACGTCAAGTCTAAAGTCTACAGAAATAAGCCAGCAACTATTCCAGCTTTGGAAGACAACATTTCCGAAGAAATTCGGGCTATTCCGGCCGAAATGCTCGAAAAAGTTGCCCAAAATTGGACTTTCCGAATGGACCACCTAAGACGCAGCCGCGGTCAACATTTAAATGAAATTATCTTCAAAAAGTAAATGTCATGAACCAATCTAACGTTTCAAATAAAGAACCGATGAGATTTTGCAAATTTTATGCGTTTTTTTTTAAAAAAAAGTTATCAAGCTCTTAAAAAATCACCCTTTATTAAGAGCAAAATATAAATCCAGTGGTTAAAGCTGAAGAAAGTACAAAGGCTGCTATCGTAAGAAATACTATAGATTAAACGAAAAGCACTGTACCGCAGATACAAAAACAAAAGTTACCGACGATTGAAGATGCGGTCCTGATTGGGACATTTTAAGCTCCCTTAATTGCAATAATGTGGGATTAGCCTGCTCAACATCGCATATAAGGTTGTATCGAGCGTATTGTGTGAAAGATTAAAGCCCACCGTCAAGAAACTGATTGGACCTTATCAGTGTGGCTTTACACCTGGAAAATCAACAACCGACCATATATTCACCATGTGCCAAATCTTGGAAAAGACCCGTGAAAGGAGAATAGACACACACCACCTCTTCGTCGATTTTAAAGCTGCTTTCGATAGCACGAAAAGGAGCTGCCTTTATGTCGCGATGTCTGAATTTGGTATCCCCGCAAAACTAATACGGCTGTGTAAATTGACGTTGAGCGGGACCAAAAGCTCCGTCAGGATCGGGAAGGACCTCTCCGAGCCGTTCGATACCAAACAATGTTTCAGGCAAGGAGACGCCTATAGTGTGACTTCTTCAATATATTGCTGGAGAAAATAATACGATCTATAGAGGTAGGTAGAGAAGGTACAATCTGCTATCAGAGTGTATAGCTGCTGGCGTACGCCGATGATATTGATATGATTGGCCTCAACAATCACCCCATTAGTTCTGCTTTCTCCAGATTGGATGAGGAAACGAAGCTTATGGGTCTGGTTGTGAACGAGAACAAGACGAAATATCTCCTGTCACCAAACATATAGTCATCGCGTTCGCGACTTGGCGCGCACGTCACTGTTGACAGTCATAACTTCAAAGTCGTAGATAATTTCGTCTATCTTGGAACCAGCGTAAACACCACCAACAATGTCAGCCATGATATCCACCGCAGAGTAACTCTTGCCAACAGGTGCTACTTTGGACTGAGTAGGCAATTGAGAAGTAAAGTCCTCTCACGAAGGACCACGATCGAAGACCAAATGCTTTAAGTCACTTTTTATTCCCGTCCTGCTGTACGATGCGGAAGCATGGACAATGACATCATCTGATGAGTCGGCCTTATGGGTGTTCGAGAGAAAGGCTTTGCGTAAGATTTATGGTTTTGTTGACAAGGTCAAAAACCGTAGTCGACGAAACGATGACCGACATATATGACTACATTGATATATAATAGTTGTACTAATGGATGAGAACAGTTCAGTTTTGAAAGTATTTGGTTGAGTACCAGCCGATACCGCGTAAGCGATATCTACGCCAGTAAAGAATAATAAATTTAGCTCTCATTTCAACAACCTCCTGAAGAAATTCCTCTAGCGCCATTGCGCCGAAAGATATGCTGCTTTTTCAAATACTTTTTCGCAAAATGCTTATATTTTTCAAACTCGCGCCAACATTGCATGCAGATAATTACCAAATGCTTAAAACATCTTAAATCAATTAACAACACATTGCTACCTACCATCTATTAACCCACACTGGATCCCAGCAAAGCATTGGAGCACTCAAATTGCAAGTAACTGACCCGAAGCGGCAAATTACTGGCAGCCAACACCTGAGCGCAGTCGCCACAGTGAAAGCAAGGGCAGCAGCAATTTATTGCTTATACACACACACAGCGCCAACACGGCCGAAGGAGCAACCGCACAGCGTTGCACAGAAAAGTGAACGAAAATAATTGCAACAACAAAAAAAAACGCCGGTAACTGTGTCTGAGCCACCGCACTCATTTATAGTTAAAATGCTGCATGGATGGGGAGAGGAGGAGAGTAACCAAGAAGGGCGTTGAAGTTAGCAACGCTCCTCACACCTGTAAATTACGAGCACTGTTCTTGGCGCGACTTCGAAGCGCTGAAAAGCACAAATCGTGTCTGTTGCGGCCAAGAGTGCAGTAGAAGCGCAGCAGCAGCAAAACTAATAACGGGAGGATATATGAGAAACAGGTGTGCAACAGTTGCAGTTGACAGCCAGAAGTCGACCTCGGTGTTGGAGTTAATGTAAAGGGTTGCTCAATTTGGATAGAAAACTTTGGCTGACATTTTCTGGTCTAAAACGTTGAAATTGGACCTTAAAGTTACAGGCAACACTGGTCTGAGGCTTGATGAAATCTAACTAGGACCTACTATACATATTAATGTGTCTGTTACCAAGAGACAACTTTAATTCGCGACGTTCATTTCATCCGGCGGGGGCGAGAAGAGATTGGAGAGGTTTCAATATCTCGATTTGAAAACCCGCTGACGAATTTTTACGTTGACGAGAGAAAAATCTATTTTGGCTGGCTCCGTACTTCTCAGTGCCGAATTATTGTTAATCCTACAATTAAATATGACGTCTTTCAGTAAGATGCCTGATACCTCGAATTAAAAACTCATTTAAATTCCACTATAACAAAACCAATTTAGACTTTTGGGGTAGAAGTTCCGAATATGTCTTCCCGTTCTGGAAGTTAGTACTTTTTACAATAATATCTTCTAGACTCTTCTAGAACAAAAACTACTTTAGGCGCTTGAGGTAAGAACTTCAATATATCTGATGTTGACTTTCAGACACTTGATCTCCTGCTAGTATGACTTTGCATTTTGTACCCTAAACTCTTCTAGCCTCCACAAGAACATATTTTTGATATAAGATCTTCTTAAAGTAGGATTTAGCAACGTGAACTAAAATTTTTTCTAAATAGAACAGAAACTATTATGACTTTTGTGGCAATAGTTTCAAATAAGTATTTCAATGACTCCCAGCTATTTTAACCACCAGCATTCAATTTCAATATCATCAATTGAAGAACCTTGTACCTGATATTGGTCTGACATTTACTTTGAACGACATGTTTGCTTGTAGATATTATTTTGGCGTGCTTGAATGTCCTCCCTACAACTGGCTTTGGCTAGCCAATCAAGGTTTAGCATTGTTTTTAGGCATAATTACGCGATTTCTTAGTTCATTGTCTCATTTGTCTACCTATCTGCAGGCCTATTTACCTAACAAGCTCGCATTAAGTGACCGAGTGTGTACAGGTGCATCTTCCTGAGTGCGTCTTTGTTCGCCTTGGCATTGCTGAAATGCGAGATTTAATTGTCTCCACTATGAACGATAGATCGTCAGCAAATTTACACACTATACATATTTTGTTCCACAAGAAGGTAATTCTGAAACAAATTTTATCGATCTTCAAGTGAAAATTAGTTTTAGAACTATCGACCTTCTAATATACTTTTAAGTAGTACCCAGACTGTAGGTATAGCTATGTTTAGTGATTTCTTGAAGGAATACTTTTCGAACATTTGCTCCACTTGCATAATTACTGAGAGTTCCTTTCATAAGGCGAAGTTTTTATAGCTATGCTTTCTTGCTCAGAAACGCTGGAAGTAATACAAGCGTTAACGTTAACTGAGTTCAAAGCCAGATGTCATCTTACCTCATGAACACTTAAGTTTATCCTATAGAATACACGCATCAAGTTCTGCGTTCCTGACTGTTTGACACTAAGTGTTGCCAGGTGCAATCTGACATTTCCATTGGAAAGTTTGACATTTTGTAGCATAACATCACTCAGAACGTTTTGTCATTTAATCGTGCATTGTTTTATTTACAGGGAATTAGAAAATTCATCTCGGCCAAAAAATAGAATTAACTCGTGAACATTTTCGTGCGATCATTTTTCACAACTTTCGACGTGGATTATCACGACAAGAGTGCATCGATGAACTAAAAACTTTGTTCTCGTTGGATATTGTACAATTTGACAATCGCTCAGAAAAAGGCTCGTGTGGATTGGTGTAAAGAAATGCTGAAAAAATACGACCGCGGTGCTTCAAAAGACGTTTATAAGATCGTCACAGGTGAGGAATCATTGATCTATGCGTATGAGCCCGAAACAAAACAGCAAGTTTTACACTAAATGTCAACAATTCAACCTTTCAGGCCGAAATTGTGGCCAAACCAGAAGGTGTCACGTATTTCTCTACTCTAAACAGCAAATCCAAGTCCAAGCCTCGCTGCATTAGGTTATGAAACCAGACAACAACTAGACTTTTAGTAAGTAACTTGGTTGAACTCTAAAGGAATATCTCAGGTCTTGGAGCACAAGCAACACTGGGCATATTACAAATTTATTTTGGGTTAGTGTTGATGGTGGAAAGACCAAAACGATCTTACTTATAGGCAAATTGGAGCTTAGTAACAGTATAGGATTAATCAGAAAATGGGTAAAGTGAATTCAATTCAATTTCTTGGCGAATCCATTGAGTTGATGGAAAAGGCATCATTTGGTTACTACCCGAGGACACAATGGGCTAATGATGGCCTAAATGTGGCCGGTGCCAATTTTTAACCAACCAAAAACGCAATATCTCTTTAAGGAAAATATGCACTGTGCGAAGTAATCCTTCAGTTTTTGGATGATCGATCTGATGTTTTGTTCATATCCTATCCCCTCTTTTTCACTTTACGATATATTTTCTCAAAATCTGGCACACGTTATTGTTTAAGGCAATAATGCAATCTCGAAAAAAAATATTCAGATCGGATGACTATATCATATAGCTGTTATACAAATGGAACGAATTTGTATTTGTGAAGTGTATTAGGGCTTTGGTGCAATTGGAGGAAATTTTTTTTGCTTTGTTTTTCTGTCTGCCACAATTGGCAAATATTCTGCAGGCAATAACTGGTATGCTGACATTTTGCGCAGACTGTTGCACACCCAATTCCGATCTGATTTGCCTTACTTTATTCTTCTTACATTTTTGGGTCACCAAGCACTTAGTGCTGTGTTATTGTTATTGTAGTTGGTTGTTTTTGTTGTCAGTGCTTGTTGTTGTTGTCGACGCTTATTGCTGACTGCCTGCTGTGCACTGGCTGTTGAAAAATGTTAAATAATCGCCCAATTTAAGTTTTGGACTTTTTTCGAAATTAATTGTCAGCAGCATAAATTTATGTCGGGCATGCAGTGGCTAAAAAATAAAGAATATAATGTATTACAATAAAAGAAATTGTTAAATAACCGAATGGCTGCAAGAAAAGCAACAAGTATGTATAACTGTTTGCAACATGCCGTTGCAGCAACAAAACATGCAGGCACTTGCCACTCCATGCTTGCTGACTATATTCTCAACACGTTCCCGACGTTATACATACTACATACATATAGTATGATGAGCAGTTTGTAGTATGTGTATGTTGCCAATGCTCCGCAAAATTTCCAGTAAGTATTCGGTTTTTTTGTTGTTAGCGCTTATGTTGCTGTAATCGTGTTGTTGTTGTTGGTGAACATTTGCTGAAAGCATTTAATTACATGCTGTTTTGCAGTTAAGTGGCTCCACCGCCACGATGGCAGTTGCCTTCCAAAATCTACCGTTAGCTTGCAACCACGTATGCAGTGCCGTTTGTTCCCCCTATCTCGGCGTTGGTATGCGGTAAAGTTCCTTGTACGTCCATGTTCGCAGACATTTTTAAACAACACTGTGTTGCTGAATTTTCTTCCTCTTCATTTTGTTGCTTTCCATTCTCTGACTTTCCAAGCTGTTGTTTTTGTTTTATCATATTTCGGTTAAATAACGTAGTCACCGTTGTTCGCCCACTTAATTTTCATATTAAATTTTAAACACTCTCTGCTCCACCATCCTTCTTCTCTCTCTACCCTCTGTTTGCGACCAATTATAAATTAAAATTTAAATTTTTTCCTTATCTTGATATTTTTTCGCTTAATTTTTTTATAATTTTTTTATTATTATTATTATTTTTTGTCTTTTTTTTTTCTTAATTTTTCTAAATTTGTTTCATCATAATCGGACAAGTGGTTCGCGAGTTATGTTAAACTACGTGTTTGCCAAAATGTTACAACTAAGCGAAAAAACATCAAGATAAGGAAAAAATTTAAAAGGTCATAAAAAACTGACACATACGAACGCCAAACCCTTTGAGGGTTTTACTATACTGACCTAGTACCATCACCCTGACTTGGAATTTCTCACCCCCCAGATTAGCTGTTGTACTGTGTCACCAGTCGCTTTAGTCACGTGGTAAGGTACACAGTTGGGTGTTTGTTGGTTTTTGTGTGTCGAAAATTATTTAAAAAGTCATAATTGCTCAAAATGCCAGCCATTGAGATCTTTTTGGGCTGCTGTGGCATAACGGCATACTTTCAGAGGCTGCTTGAATGCATGTGTGCGCAAAGAAAGTTTGCAAGTGCACAGGTGACGATGTACATACATATGTTCATATAGTGTTCACAGATAAAAGATGTGTTGTTGTTTGGAATATGGCATATGAAATGAAGAGGAACAGTGTGGTGCTGAATCATTAATAACTCTATTAAGAGTTGTTTTAATAACAGCATAACATATGCTCTGAATAAAATCATATTTCTTTATTTTCACGTAAAATATTTGGTAACAAAATGGGAAAATTAGGCATTCTTCTTCTTTACTGGCGTAGACACCGCTTACGCGATTACAGCCGAGTTAACAACAGC
This sequence comes from Bactrocera dorsalis, assembly GCF_023373825.1. Lineage (NCBI taxonomy): Eukaryota > Metazoa > Arthropoda > Insecta > Diptera > Tephritidae > Bactrocera > Bactrocera dorsalis. Next base: position 27,130,670 of record NC_064305.1, on the reverse strand, counting down.
GCGCCGGTCGTTTTTTCTTTTTGCAAGGTGGCGCCAATCGGAGATTCCAAGTGAAGCCAGGTCTTTCTCCACATGGTCCTTCCAACGGGGTGGAGGTCTTCCCTGTTTCCCCCGGCGGGTACTGCGTTGAATACTTTCAGAGCTGGAGTTTTTCCGTCCATTTGGACGACATGACATAGCCATTATTCCGGTAAATTTGCACTTCTTTATTGGATACCGAAACTAAGCAAGCAACACTGATAAATTTTAGTTTCTTAAGTCTGCTTACATTACTTTACTTAATAAGGCATGTACTTTGCACTGTCTACATTTTTAACTTATTTTTTTTTTTAATTTTTTGCATCATACTTGGCAACCCTATTAATGTTAATTTTTCACATATTAGCATATTTGTATTTTAAGTTATTTTCCTAAATTTGTTTTTGTAATATTTTTAATTTTTTGCAGCATACGTGGCAACCCTATGAATGCATTTTTTTAAATGAAAGTAATTCAATACTTAAATCTCTGTGAAAAGTGTATGCTCAATACTCTATTCATTTTTTGACTTTCTTATTTTTTGTAACATTCTTGGCAACCCTCTTAATGTAGTTTTTTAAATAATATTATTTTGTACTTGTACTTTCTAAACCGCTTTATTTATACTGCATATACTTCTAATTTTTTGTGTTTTAATTTTTTGCTACATACCTTGCAATCTAATAAATTAGTATTTTTAAACAATAATATTTCCGTACTTCAGTTTACTTTTCAAAATAAGTTCATTATACAGTATCAATTTTTAACTTTTGTACAGTACAGTTGGCAACTCTAATAACATATTTTTTTAAATATTAATATTTTTGTATTTTAATTATTTAATGATTTTTGTAATTTACTTGGCATTCCAATAAATTAATTTTTTTAAGTCTTCGCATTTTTCCATTTTACATACATGTGAATACTTGGTGATATTAAATTTGCTTGGAAGTGCTTGATGCTTTTAGAAAAACCCTTACAGTTGACTGATCTCTGCTTTCGGGTGTCTACGCGTAAATTCTGGTTTCATCATATAGTATCACAATTTCGTGGAAGTTTTTCGAACCACACCTACCGTATTTTTTAACATTTCTCCCAACCAATCGACACGAGTCCTTTTTTGCGATCGACAAATTGTGTGGGATACAACGGAAAAGTTGAACAGTTAAATGTTCATTCAATATTGAATCTTAGGTCCATACCTCGAATGAATTGTAAATACCATGGATAAACACAGACCCTTGATGGAGCTACAACGACAAAATTTAAGGCTGGACTGTTGCTGAGTTAATCCACATCGAAAGTTGTAAAAAATAAACGCTCGAAAATGTTCTTGGTACGAAAATGTTCGTATTATATAACTCTATTTTTAGCCAAGATGCATTTTTCAAATTACTGTAAGCGACACAAATATCGCTCATTTCAAAATGTTCTGAGTATGTGAAACATCAAAAATTACAAACGTTACGATAAAGTTGTAAGTTGCAACATTAATATTGAAACTTCCGAAACATAAAAGGCAAAATATGTATAAAGTATTCATATAAATGATCAGCCCGACTACATGAATCGATTTTGCCAAGTCCGTCTGTCTGTAGATATAGCTGTCCTATAAACTGTTGGATCAAAATCAATTCCATGTATGGAAAATCTTTTTATTGAGTAATCAAAAAAGTCTTTTCGCATTTCTAATCAAACTTCAACTTATTTTTTTAATATTTAACTGAACTTTAATGAACCAAATATGTAACATATTGGTCGACCACTTTTTGCTATTTTTCCGCAAGAGAAATTATTCCATCAGTGTAAAACTTTTCTGGTTTCTCTGCGAAAAACTGCGACAAGTAATTTTAACTTTGGAATACTTTTTGCACTACATCAAGTCGTATGCCATGAAGCACGTTCAATATTGGCTTCAAAGCTTCAAGAGATTCTGGTTTATTGCTAAAGACCAATGACTTCAAATAACCCCACAGGAAGTAGTCTAATGGTGTTAAATCACAACTTCTTGGATACCATTTAATTTTACAATTTCTCGAAATAATCCAATCTCCAAACTTTTCTCGCACCAGATCACCAACTTTATTTCGGCCAGACCAAAAACCACACCAAACTGTCAATTTAGGTGAATATAATGCTTATTCATGAATAATTTGCGGATTTTCTTCGCACCAGAATCGACAGTTTTTTTTACGTTTCACTCAGACAATAGTGAGCCCCATCGGAGAAGATGATTTCTTTAAAAACATCGTTATTATCCCAGTCCTAATTTTAGAGAACGTTTTGGAATCGACAAATTGCGGTCTTCAGCAAGACCTGTCCAAATATTTTCATTACTTCGATCAGTTCTTTGTTTTATTGGCACTTAAACATTATGTAATTACAATGTACGCTCGAAGTTTTCAACACTTAACGACCAAAAAAAGCAAAAGCTCACGAATAGGAGAAAATTTAAAAATCTATAAACGTTATTCTTGCGTATATCTTTCCATTATGAAATTGTAAACTTTGCTAAATGCAATGAAAGAAACGACACTTAGAAACCATATCATCGCTATTGGAAAATTCTGTAATTTTCATAAGGTTTTTGCGATTGACAACCAATAAATTAAGTTTCTACACTCTTGCAACCTGTTGATACAGAGTACTATAGTTTTGTTCATCTAACGGTTGTACGTATCATCTAAAACTAATCGAGATTGATATAGTGTTATATATATTTAAATGATCAGGATGACGAGAAAAGTGGAAATCTGGTTGATTTTCTGTCTGTCCGAGTTCGTAAATGGGCGTAATCGGACCACTGCTACGCCCACAAAACGCCATTAGCCAAAAACATAAAAAGTGCCATAACTAAGCACTAAATTAAGATATAAAGCTATAATTGGTACAGCGGTTCACAGTAGCAAAGGACACCTGTGGAAAATTTTTGTTGAAAAAGAGAGTGGGGCCCGCCCTCTAACAAGTTTCATATACAGGAGATATGTACTTAAGCTACAATAACCAAATTTGTTGAGTCCAAATCTTACATCTTCTACCGACAGCAACGTGAAAATCGATTAAATTTGAGGACAACCCCACTCATTACGACCAAAAACCCGCACGGGACTGTTAAAAACTATTGAAAGCGTGATAAATCAATAACTAACAAGTAAGGAAGGGCTAAGTTCGGGTGTCACCGAACATTTTATACTCTCGCATGATAAAGTGATAATCGAGATTTCATTATCCGAGTAAAGTTTTATTCCGCTATGATCATTGGTTTCTAATGTATATATTATACAGGGAAGGCATCAGATGGAATTCAAAATAGCGTTATATTGGAAGAAGGCGTGGTTTAGAACCGATTTCGCCCATATTTCGTACATGTCATCAGGGTGTTAAAAAAATATTATATACCGAATTTCATTGAAATCGGTCAAGTAGTTCCTGAGTTATGGTTTTTGGTCCATAAGTGAGCGACGCCACGCCCGTTTTTAATTTAAAAAAAAAGCCTGGGTGCAGCTTCCTTCTGCCATTTTTTCCGTAAAATTTTGTGTTTCTGACGTTTTTTGTTAGTCGGTTAACGCACTTTTAGTGATTTTCAACATAACCTTTGTATGGGAGGTGGGCGTGGTTATTATCCGATTCCTTCCATTTTTGAACTGTATATGGAAACGCCTGAAGGAAACGACTCTATAGAGTTTGGTAGACATAGCTATAGTAGTTTCCGAGATATGTACAAAAAACTTAGTAGGGGGCGGGGCCACGCCCACTTTTCCAAAAAATTCCTTCCAAATATACTCCTCCCTAATGCGATCCTTTGTGCCAAATTTCACTTTAATATCTTTATTTATGGCTTAGTTATGACACTTTATATATTTTCGGTTTCCGCCATTTTGTGGGCGTGGTAGGTGGCCGATTTTGCCCATCTTCGAACTTGACCTTCTTATGGAGCCAAGAAATACGTGTACCAAGTTTCATCATGATATCTCAATTTTTACTCAAGTTACAGCTTGCACAGACGGACGGACAGACGGACGGACGGACAGACAGACATCCGGATTTCACCTCTACTCGTCACCCTGATCACTTTGGTATATATAACCCTATATCTGACTCTTTTAGTTTTAGGACTTACAAACAACCGTTATGTGAACAAAACTATAATACTCTCTTTAGCAACTTTGTTGCGAGGGTATAAAAACGCAAAAGACATTAAATTTTACCACCGAGATGATATGAGAGAGCTTTATGAGAACCGGTGTGAAAATTGGACTATGGGCGTGGCACCACCCACTTTTTGATGAATCCCAAAATCGGACAACATAGGCGTTGTTGTTGTCCGATTCCCCATATAACACAATTTTAGATTCCACTTGATTCGTTCAATTTCCATTGCGCAAATCAAGAAGCGTTCAATACAACGGGATAAAACGTTGCACGAAAAATGTCTTTAGTGTATGCCACTTTATGACCAAAAATTGTTTAAATCCAAGAAAATCTGTTCAAGTCCCTAGGTACCGAGTATTTCGACCCCGGTAGCTTTAGTTGACTTTTAATCGTAAATGTCGTTCAATATGTGATATACTAGCGTGTATATCCCCGAAATTAGCGGATAATCCTTCAGTTATAACGACATGTCTATATGTCAAAAATGGGTTGAATCAGACCAATACTTTCCTTATGTTTAATATAAAGATTTTCGAAATTCGGGGTGACTTGTATCGCATATATCGGCCAATATGAGTGTTACCTCAATGAAAGTAAGAGCGTGCTTTATTTATAATAGGGTATCTTTGTGCTCAAAATAGATAAATTTAATCGAAAATTTAACTAATTTCAGGATTTTCGAACATCCGGCTGACTTTGCACTACAAGTTTATATGATTGGTTTACACCTTATAGTATTTTCCTGGCAAGAGTATAAAATGTTCGGTTGCACCCGAACTTAGCCCTTCCTTACTTTTTTATAATATTTTTTAACTCCAAAAAATTACAGCGACCATTTTCAAGTAATTGAAAGAAAAATTGTAAACTACTACTTTTCTACTATTATTATTATTTTCTTTTTATTAAAAGTAAGTAATATTTTTTTTGCCAGCATAAAACATTGCCACTTCATTTTAACTATTTCCACTTAGTACAAAATCAATTTTTCTTGAATAAAAAACCGTAAAAAAACTTTTTGATTTGTAATTTTGTGACTGAAACAAATCTGAAACTCGTTTTGAACTTTATCCAACTTTGCGCCAACACTATTCAACCAAATAATATGTGTACTTACGAAACTTCCCTGCCAACCACGGCTACCCGTTTGTGACAAATATTCCAATACAACTACACATTTTTATACTCTCGCAACAAAGTTGCTGAAGAGACTATTATAGTTTTGTTCACATAACGGTTGTTTGTAAGTCCTAAAACTAAAAGAGTCAGATATAGGGTTATGTATACCAAAGTGATCAGGGTCCGTCCGTCTGTCCGTCCGTCTGTCCGTCCGTGCAAGCTGTAAGTTGAGTAAAAATTGAGATATCATCATGAAACTTGGTACACGTATTTCTTGGCTCCATAAGAAGGCTAAGTTCGAAGATGGGCAAAATCGGCCCACTGCCACGCCCACAAAATGGCGGAAACCGAAATCCTATAAAGTGTCATAACTAAGCCATAAATAAAGATATTAAAGTGAAATTTGGCACAAAGGATCGCATTAGGGAGGGGCATATTTCGACGTAATTTTTTTGGAAAAGTGGGCGTGGCCCCGCCCCCTGCTAAGTTTTTTGTACATATCTGGGAAACTACTATAGCTATGTCAACCAAACTCTATAGAATCGTTTCCTTCAGACATCTCCACATACAGTTCAAAAATTGAAGAAATCGGATAACAACCACGCCCACCTCCCATACAAAGGTTATGTTAAAAATCACTAAAAGTGCGTTAACCGACTAACAACAAACGTCAGAAACACAAAATTTTACGGAAGAAATGGCAGAAGGAAGCTGCACCCGGGCTTTTAACAAAAATTGAAAATGGGCGTGGCGTCGCCCACTTATGGACTAAAAACCATATCTCAGGAACTACTCAACCGATTTCAATGAAATTCGGTACATAATATTTTCTTAGCACCCTGATGACATGTACGAAATATGGGTGAAATCGGTTCACAACCACGCCTTCTTCCAATATAACGCTATTTTGAATTCCATCTGATGCCTTCTCTGTATAGTACAATATATACATTAGGAACCAAAATAAAAAAATATGTAAATGACGGATAATAAAATCTCTATTATCACTTTATCATGCGAGAGTATAAAATGTTCGGTGACACCCGACCTTAGCCCTTCCTTACTTGTTTCTCTATACACTAACACCAACGCACATTTTCCGGTTATTTTTTGTTTACCTGATTGCGATGAAAAAAAGTTTGTTTCATTTCTTGATTTATTTGAATGAGTGCGAAGGAGAAAACATAATTATCAATAGTGACAATAGCAAATCCCCAAAAGGGTAATAAAAAGGACGATTGAAAGACGCATGTCGTTCGTGATCGTACCATCGTCAAGGAGGCTCGTACAATAGGAAGGTAAGTAAATAAATTTTATGTAATTTTTTAACAATATTTTGAAAATAATTACTTCATTTATTTTTATATCATTGGAAATCAGAACTGAATTGGAAGTAGCAGCAGCAGCTATATCATCAGAAGCGGCAAATATCAATTGTTAAGTGAGTATGTGAAAAAAGTGCGTGTACTTTGAAATTGAACTGCGCAGTCCCAGGTAATACGCAAAAATAAATACATATGAACATACTTATGCATGTACATACATATGTATTTTATGCATTTAAGGCGGCTTGCGCAATCCAATATAATATGTGAAAACTAATGTTTGTTTTATATTTTAAATGATCAAATAATATTTATCTTTTCTTTCAGATGTTATTATTGTTTTTATTTAATTATTCTTTCTTTTCAGATTTTATCACTATTTTTATTTAATTAATCTTTGCTTGCAGAGTAAATTCTATTTGTATTTATTATATTTTATTTTTTCAGATAATATTAATCTTTTCTTTCAGATATTATTATCATTATTACAATTAATCTTTCTTTTTTTTTAGATCTTACAAATTCAAGGTAATTATTATTTATTTTCAGGTATTTTTCTTTTATAATAGTTTTTTACTCTTTTATTTTCAGCTATTAATAATCCTTTCTTTAATTAATCTTTTTTCAGATGAAATTATTATTGTAAATTAAATATATTGTATAAATGTAAATATCTATTAAAAGTAATAAAATTAATAATTTAAAAATTAAAAAGTTTTCTTTGAAATTTTAATACATTTTTAAAGTAGGAATCAAAAAATGCAACCCTACATCATCTGTTTAAAATACAACCCGGCATCAGCTGCTTAAAATGCAACCTTGCATCAGCCGTAGATTGGAGATATTAGAGCAGGACAGATATACTTTTTTATATGACACTGCTGAATGAGGGCAAATAGAGATGTATGATCACATGTACGTGTGGGGGAAAAAACGGTAGGATATTCGCTCGGCCTAAGATACCACCATGTTACCCACTGATTATCTGGTTTTTTACCCGCTCATGGTTGGCAGGGTTTGTCATTCAAACACTCCCACACACATACACATAAAAGTGTAGTTGGATTGAAACACAACTTTTAAAAGTAGTTTGCGCAAACCGTGCGTTAGCCCAATTCGAATGCGATGCAAGAGCGCAGTAAATTAAATAAAGCTAAAATGTGTGATGTAACAAAGATTTCGTGTCGATTCTAAAAAGAGCAAAAGCGTAAAAATTGGCGAATGAATCGAATTCTATGCACGTCAGCAATGCAAAGAGTTGATGGGAGTGGCCCTGTGGTGGTGAGAGGCTGGCAGCGTGTTTAGTTTGCCTCCTGTCACAGAATTCCATTTTCCGATCACGTGCGAGCTGTCAAAGTTTACCGTTCGCTACTGCCAATGTTCCATAGCGGCACATTTATGTCTATGTAAAGTGATCGTTTAAAAAGTCAGTGAAAATTTGGATGTAACCCGTACGAAAATTGGTTGAAAAATTTAAAAGTGATTCAGAATTCGGTTTTGTTGATACCATACCGTAAACAGAGTTGTCAAAAAAACTTTGATTCATAACCGGATCACAGACAATAATGGAGCATGTATCAGCCTCTTATTAGAACAAAGTCAGACAAAAACCTGCCCGACGAATGGGATTGAAGTATCTTCTGTCCAATTCACAAAAAGGGAGACCGCACAATCTACGCCAACTACCATGGGATGATCCTTCTCAACATCGAATATAAGACCACAACTTACCAGGTATTTACTATGCGCCAAGTCTTGGAAAAAATTCGGGGAAGAATAGAGACACATCTTCTCTTTGTCGATTTCAAAGCTGCTTTTGACAGAATTAAAAGAAGCTGTCTTTATGCCGGACCTCTCTAGGACGTTAGGTATCAAACGAGGTTTAAAACAAGTCGACTCCCTATGAGTGCTGGTGAGAATAATCCGAGCTGCAGAACTGAATCGAGAAGACACAATTTTCTATAAGGGTGTACAGCTGCTCACGTACACCTATGGTACAGTCGTCGCAGTCGCGACTAAGCTCTCACGTCACTGTTGACAGTTATAACTTCGAAGTCGTAGATAATTTCGCCTATTTTGAAACCAGCATCAGCATCAACAATAGTGTCAGCCTCGAAATTAGAATAACTCTTGCCAACAGGCGCTGCCACGAACAGAGTAGTCAATTGAGAAGTAAAGTCCTCTCTCGATGAACAAAGATCAAATTCTAGAAGTCACTCATCATCCTCGTCTTACATATTATATGGTGTAAAGGCAAGGATGATGACAACATCTGATGAGTCGGCGTTACGAGTTTTTGAGAGAAAGGTTCTGCGGAAGAATTATGGTTTTTTGCACATTGACAACGGCGAATACCGCAGTCGAAGAAACGATGAACTGAACGAGATATACGACGACATTGAAATATATGTTTCAGCGAATTAAGAGACAGCGCTACTATACTGCATGAATTCCAATCAAACAGTGTCCAACTTCTACAACCACTAAAAGGTGTACCTTTCTGAAAGCGCAAAGCATCTTCCGATTGATCGCGGTCCACAAGGACCTTTGCATCGAATCTGAGGACCAACAGTAGTTCAATAGTAAACCAACTACCATTCCCATTATAAGGATTCTTTTCTGTTAAAAAATGTAGAGAAGTCCTTGGATCGTGAAGACATCACAGATAATGAATATTTTTTTTTCTTATTTTGTATAATTAAAAAATAAAATCCTTTGGTTCGGGTAAGTCCAAGGGCAGTATATTGAGCCTCTCTTCCACAAAAATTTTAAAGACTTCTCGGTCAATCCTTTCCCATCCAACTTTTTGTTTTCCTTTTGCCACTGATTTGGCAATGCTCACTCAGGTTGGCTGCAGTATTGCATTGGTTGGAGGACGCGAGCGTAACTCGAAAAGCGCAGAAAGCAAATGAAAACTTGTCCAATTTTTCCTTCCGTTCATCATTTGCCTCTGCTCTTCAACAGCTCGCCACGTTCTGCTCTCCCTCCCTCTTTTGCTCATATTCTATATTACTATAGTTCTGTCTTTGCAAAATAAAATTTTTGGTTGAGAAAAAATTTGCGTCTTCCTTATTTCTATGCCTTTTGACAGATAAAAATTCTGCTCACAAACGATAACTTTTTGGCAACGACACAAACGCGATTATGGCTTTGATACAAGCGAGCTGCTAATGGTGTTGTCCTCAGTACGTGTACCTATAAAAGTTTAAATACGTTAATGTGGTTGTATGATATCGTTCTACGTCTGTATGGAAAACTGTGATAACGACATGTTATGAAATGTGAAAAAGTCGCAAAATGTTGATGTTGTAATAAAGTTCGGCAATGATTTTGAGCGGTCCATGCTTTATTTGGCTCCACACTTTGCCGCACATTATTTTTCTTTGGTGCGAATCATAACTTCTTCGATAATTGGGCAGTTGCTTCATAAATTAGTTGATCAAATAATACTGAAATCTTTGAAATCTTTGCGAAATTCATTGATATTATATAACAGAGTTCTTGTTAACCTGATTACAGTATATATCTTCGAAATATATTTTGTTTGGTATTTCGAGAAAAACTAGGAGGATAAGTAAAAATAAATACTTGAAAAAATATATATGTATATATCATCCTGACTAAGTGATTCCCTCTGATGCGTTTTTCCTCCAATATAATGCTTCTGCTAATATGAACCACAGTGGCACCGTCTTCTATAAAATTACAATGCTACTGTAGGCCCTTAGAACAGGACGGTCTTTTCCAGCCTAAAAAAGGAAGGAAAAGAGATTGGTCTTGTGGTGAACAAGGATAAGACAAAGTATCAGGAGGCCACACACAAAGATTCCTCGCGTCTTGGGATCACCGTCACTGTTGGCAGCTGTTTATTTGACTTTGTATATCTTAAAAGAGGAACTCTGCGGAACTTTAAAGTATGTAATTGTTTACATCAAAATCGTATAAAAGCCAGATTAGAGCTGCTCACATGCGTCTAACTTAGAGTTAGGGGCTGAATCCTTGCAGAATTGCGCAGTTTTTCAGCTTTAAGGTTACGGATACCTGAGAATTCTCAATCGCTTATTTTTCGAGAGTCCTTGATAAGCTCCCACTTCTTAGCCAAGATTATGGAAGCTAAGGATGAGAGTCAAAAAGATTCAATGCCAAGAAAATATAATTAGTTGCAGTTCACATCTGATGAGTTCCATAAAACAAAGTCATATATGCCGGCGACTGCATTGATATTTACTTACGGTTTCACCGCCGACTTTAAGTGAATGTTATAGAGGCGAAAGACGCCAAATATGTATAGCCTCACTGTTTTTATAACATGAAGCTCTTGTATTAGGAAGATCTGCGAGCTCGGGTGCAATAGTTTATAGGTCCCACTCAAATGTGTACGTGAATGTAACGCTTTTTAATTTGTTTACCCACAGATCAACCTTCAAATTTCAGATGTGAAGGCATGTTATGTACTAATCCGCTGTAGGTCTGGCCTTCATGTAATCCTGCTGGCAACTAGCCAATATTTTCATCAACCAATATATTGTCGGGAGAATGGAGTCATGTGTAGAAGTTCACGCAAGTGAGGAAAGTTCTCTGATCGCAATTCACTTGGGAGTGGCCAGAAACGATTCTCTTACATATGACTCAAGCAGCTCACGACTTCCGGTCTTTGACCAAGTATCCTCTGGGTAGCCTAAAAACATCCGTTTGAAGGCGAGCTAAAGTGAGAATGCGAAATATCCCCTACTTAGGGTTGTGCGCTGGGTTTGGGACCCGCCACGTAAAAAAACACCCCCCAATGAAAATCAACTATAAGCCTCGAATGAGAGACCCCCCTTTTGATGACGACCATCTCAAACGAAATAAGGACTATGATTTGAGGGCATGTACCTGGAATGTCCGGTCCCTTAATTGGGAAGGTGCCGCTGCCCAGCTGGTAGATGTCCTCGTAAAGATAAAGGCTGACATCACCGCCGTCCAAGAAATGCGATGGACGGGACAAGGACAGAGACGAGTAAGTCCTTGTGACATTTACTACAGTGGCCATATAAAGGAGCGCAAGTTTGGTGTTGGATTCGTGGTAGGAGAGAGACTCCGTCGCCGAGTACTATTATTCACTCCGGAGAATGAACGTCTAGCCACAATCCGCATCAAAGCGAGGTTCTTCAACATATCGCTGATTTGCGCCCATGCCCCGACGGAAGAGAAGGACGATGTGACCAAAGATGCTTTTTATGAGTGCTTGGAGCGCACTTATTAGAGATGCCCCCGCCACTATGTCAAAATCGTGCTTGCCGACTTCAACGCCAGGGTGGGCAAAGAAGGTATCTTTGGCACTACGGTCGGTAAATTCAGCCTCCACGAGGAAACATCCCCAAATGGGTTGAGGCTGATCGACTTGGCCGGGGCCCGGAATATGGTTCTCTGTAGTACTAGATTCCAGCATAAGAAGATACATCAAGCTACCTGGCTGTCTCCGGATCGAAAAACCACCAACCAGATCGATCATGTTGTGATAGACGGAAGACACGAATCCAGTGTTTTAGATATGCGTGCGCTCCGAGGTCCTAACATCGACTCGGACCACTATATTGGTGCAGCCAAAATTCGCACTCCTATGTGCAGCAAAAAACGCACGCCAACAAACACAAGGAAGGTTCGACGTCGAGAAGCTGCAATCACAACAGACAGCCGAAAGATTTTCCACTCGGCTTGCACTCCTGCTCTCTGAGAGCACTCGTCAACAACTCGGTATAAGGGAACTGTGGGACGGCATTTCAAACTCCTTCCTACAGCTGCAACCGAAACCATTGGTTTTCGGAAAGTGCAAGAGAACAGCTGGTACGACGAGGAGTGCCGTGTCGCAGCGGAGAGAAAACAGGCTGCGTACCTCGCAACGTTACGATCGACCACAACACGTGCGGGATGGGATAAATACCGAGAGCTGAAAAGGGAAGCGAGAGGCATCTACAGACAGAAAACGAAAGAGGCCGAAATGCGTGAGTACGAAGAGCTTGATAAGCTGGCCCACAGGGGTAATGCTCGAAAATTCTACGAAAAAATGCGGCGGCTTACAGAAGGTTTCAAGACCGGAGCATACTCCTATAGAACTCCCAAAGGTGATCTAGCCACCGATGCCCAGAGCATACTTAGACTATGGAGGGAACACTTCTCCAGCCTGCTGAGTGGCAGTGAACACATAACACCAGGAGAAGGCGAACCCGATTCCCCAATCGATGACGATGGAGCAGACGTTCCATTACCCGGCCATGAAGAGTTTCGAATAGCAGTCGCCCACCTCAAGAACAACAAAGCGGCAGGGGCCGACGGATTGCCGGCCGAGCTATTCAAACACGGCGGCGAAGAACTGATAAGGAGCATGCATCAGCTTCTTTGCAAAATATGGTCGGATGAAAGCATACCCAACGATTGGAATTTAAGTGTGCTATGCCCAATCCATAAAAAAGGAGACCCCACAATATGCGCCAACTACCGTGGGATAAGCCTCCTCAACATCGCATATAAGTTTCTGTCGAGCGTATTGTGTGAAAGATTAAAGCTCACCGTCAACAAACTGATTGGACCTTATCAGTGTGGCTTCAGACCTGGTAAATCAACAACCGACCAGATATTCACCATGCGCCAAATCTTGGAAAAGACCCGTGAAAGGAGAATCGACACTCACCACCTCTTCGTCGATTTCAAAGCTGCTTTCGACAGCACGAAAAGGAGCTGCCTTTATGCCGCGATTTCTGAATTTGGTATCCCCGCAAAATTAATACGGCTGTGTAAACTGACGTTGAGCAACACGAAAAGCTCCGTCAGGATCAGGAAGGACCTCTCCGAGCCCTTCGATACCAATCGAGGTTTCAGACAAGGCGACTCCCTATCATGCGACTTTTTCAATCTGCTTCTGGAGAAAATTATTAGAGCTGCAGAACTGAATCGAGCAGGTACAATCTTTTATAAGAGTGTACATACAGCTGCTGGCGTATGCCGATGATATTGATATCATCAGTCTCAACACCCGCGCCGTTAGTTCTGCTTTCTCCAGACTGAACAACGAAGCAACGCAAATGGGTCTGGCAGTGAACGAGGGCAAAGCGAAATATCTCCTGTCATCAAACAAACAGTCGTCGCACTTGACTCTCACGTCACTGTTGACAGTCATAACTTTGAAGTTGTAGATAATTTCGTCTATCTTGGAACCAGAGTAAACACCACCAACAATGTCAGCCTGGAAATCCAACGCAGGATTACTCTTGCCAACAGGTGCTACTTCGGACTGAGTAGGCAATTGAAAAATAAAGTCCTCTCTCGACGAACAAAAACCAAACTCTATAAGTCGCTCATAATTCCCGTCCTGCTATAGGGTGAAGATGCTTGGACGATGACAACAACAGATGAGTCGACGTTGCGAGTTTTCGAGAGAAAAATTCTGCGAAAGATTTATGGTCCTTTGCGCGTTGGCCACGGCGAATATCGCGTTCAATGGAACGATGAGCTGTACGAGATATACGACGACATTGACATATTTCAGCGAATTAAAAGACAGCAGCTACGCTGGCTAGGTCATGTTGTCCGGATGGATGAAAACACTCCAGCTGTGAAAGTATTCGACGCAGTACCCGCCTCGGGAAGTAGAGGAAGAGGAAGACCTCCACTCCGTTGGAAGGACCAAGTGGAGAAGGACCTGGCCTCGCTTGGAATATCCAATTGGCGCCACGTAACGAAGAGAAGAAACGACTGGCGCGCTGTTGTTGACTCGGCTATAATCGCGTAAGCGGTGTCTACGCCAGTAAAGAAGAAGAAGAATGTATTGCCTCATCTATCGCCAATTGGAACGAAAACCTCGTTATTTAATCCACTTCACTGTCTTGCCACTGAGCTGCCGACTGTCTGGTACCTTCTTCCTCCCAAAAAACCACAGAGTATTACACTAATATCACTGACAATTTAATTTAGCGCAGCTTTAGCTGTAGTTTTGGAATATGTTCCGAAGCATTGCACCGCCTACCTTTGCTTCTCTCCCAATCAGCCCTACAATGCTCCACCAGTTTGAAAATATAATAAGAATAAAACCGAAGCAAAAGAGAAAACGGGTAAGTTGAAAAGTAATTTTCCAACGAAATGTCAACTGGTTCATTGGGAATCTGAATTTTTATACGGCAGAGTGCCTGGTTACCGTTGAGTGGTGAGCGCAGCATTCTACATGTGCCATATAGTGGTGGTTAAGTGCAGAGCTCGGTTGAAAAGTGCATATGTGAAGTAGTATAATAACAGTTCAATGATTTGTGTGCGCTTTTTCAGCAAAACACATTCAGCTGCTGGTGTTGTTGTTCTCTATCACCGTGGAATTTGGTTTATTTTTCAAGTGACTTTCTATTGTGTCGCCGAAAGTGCTAGACAACGCCAACGGTGCATTGTGCAGGCGACGGGCGGTCACCATTTGCTGCCAATAGGTAATACCAATTCACATGCGAACTATGTAAGAGGGGAAATGAGACAGAGAGAAGTGGTGTCCGTAAGAGAGACGCTTTGGCTAAAGGTACTGTAAGTCCGAGCGGCAAGTAACGCTAACTCGCCTTCATTTATGTGCCACGTAAATATTCAATTGCAATTGAAACTTAAGCAATTGTCTATGGGTAGTCACTTGTCTCAACGCACCTTTGCCCCGTTAGCCTTAACTTTCTGTGCTGGTAAAGTGGTAGTAAATGTAAGTCATGCCCTACCTCTATCGCTTTTGGTCCGCTTGGCACTCGGTTCTGGCGCTGGTTATAAATTAAATAACAGAACTTTTTGCCATCGAGCATCCAAGTTGATTGGCTAACGGTTTTGCAGGAGTTCACTAAAGTGCGCTTGTTCGCAGCAGGTAAAAATTTCGCCGACAGACCAAGGATTTTGTTCTTTCGATAATGAATATATATAATAAATTTTACAAATATTTGCCACAAAAAAGTTTTGGTGTGGAAATCTGGCGAGTTAAGAGACATTTTTTAAATTTCACGTATATATATATGCATAGGCTGACCTATTTCGAGGTTTACTACATTTTTAAAGAAAAAACAAAGAATCTTGAAATTTAATAGGGAACGTTTATTGTCATTCGAAAGACCATTCTTTGGCATTTATTTTTTGAAGATTACCTCTTTAAAACGTTGATCGTGGCTTCGCCTCAGTTGGTCCATTCCTTGTGTTCTAAAACGTTGTTTTTTTTGGATGAGATGACAGCTTTTGAATCTCTTCAAGTTGTTCTTTGTCCCAAATGTATGCTCAGTAGGGCGATTACAACACTTTCTTTACGGAACGTGAATTTTCATAATAAAGTTGAACAATTTGTAAATGTTGTTCAGGCCTTATTAAGTATTTCCATGATGAAATGCCAAACAATATCAAACAAAAATAACATGACAGCTTGACACGACTCCCGCGGGATCTGTCAAGAAAAGTCTACTGAAAAAAGTACCTTCACTTGGATCACGCCTTATATTGAAGTTATTGTGATTTTATGTCATATTATGGCCCAACAATAGTAGTAATCTGCTTATTCTCATAACTCGGCTAAAAGTAATTGAATGTGAACAGGATTATTACTCAGTGAGAACTGAAAATTCACTAGCATACTGGTGTGTACTTTGATGGGATGAGATCGATTTTGAAGAATAAATAAAGAATTTAAAATTTATGAACAAAATGGTACTATTTTTGACTCATAGCAGTACTCCCAAAATAGATGACATTACATTATAATACTTTGGAGAGTATACTCGAGTGATACAACAGTTTCGGCTTCGATTGATATGATGAGTTCTAGACACGTAGAGTTTTCAAATTTTTAAGTAGTTCCGGAAATCACGTTCATGTGTGAGTCACATTATAAAGGCGAGAGCACTCATAACTTTTACTCTACATTGATCCCTAGGCATGCACCTTTGAATTTCTAGAATTTTGCCTACCAGTAAAAAAATATGAGACGATTTAGCAAAGAAATAGTTTTAATATTTATTTACTTCTTTCACTTCTTATAAAGTTGGCTTCTTCAAAGTGTGAAGGCTAAATTTCTAAAGTTAAGCGAATATCTGAAGTTTGGATTAACAAATAATTGTACAAATTTCGATGTTATTGAACTGTATACCACATTTTAGACAGAGGATCTGATGTCTTATAAACGGAGATCACAGAAATCAAAGAAAATCTTTTTATTCTGACAAGCAGCTTACTCACAACAATAAATATATTTATATTATATATACAGATAGCCAAGCAGCGTTTAAATCAGTGAAGTCTCCTAGGATTACGTGATATTAGTGATACAATATAATGCCTTGAGCTCTAACATAATATTTCACTATAAATTTGCAATGGGTTACAGGATATAGTGATATTTCTTGTAAATGTGAAGCAGATGACATAGCCATAACAGGCAATGTCAATGGAGTCAATCTTTGATTTACGCATCAAGCAGGCAAACGTGGCATGAATGAAACAGAGGCCGCACATGTCGACTATTACCATATAATTCAAAAAAAAAAAAAAATGTTGTAAGAACTCTGGTAGGGATGCTTACAGATCACTGTCTGGCAGACATGCCAACAGACGCGGGTATGTATTTTATTAAGAGAAGCTACATATTTAAAATGTAATAATTACTTGCCATTATGCGCAGTGTATTACAACGCCCAGAATTTACGAAGACATTATTCTATGTGCATCTATGTCAACACCACCGCTGCAAGGTTCAATGAGCAAATTAAACGCTCTTGGCAAGCCATTGCTATTACAGCGTTAAGCTGTGCAGCAGAATCTTACAAATAGAGTTGCCACGGGAGAAATACGAGTTTATGTAATGCTTCAGTTAAAGTTTCGTCTCACAAAATGAAAGTAATTTTTTAAAATTTGCTACTTTCTTTGATCGGAAAGTGGTCTCAAATTTTACCTGATCTAAGAGTAGGTAATGTATATTTTATACCATGAATCGGGTGTAAGACTAGCTTGACAATATGTCCATTACTTTTTGATATATCGATCTGACACTTCTCAAGATATTTTCACGAAATTTGGTATGGATTATTATGAAAGACAATGATATAAGCAATGAATATATATATTGTATAGATCGAACGAAGATTCGTAAAAATATTTTTTTGTTTTCCATAAAGTCATTTTCGCTAACCAGTCCTTGTCTTACTGGGCCAACGTTAAAGCGCAGAAAAATACATAAATAACTATAACGATTTAGCTAATTAAAATCATTGGCAGCAACTGATTTATTGCGGTATAGCCAACTGATTAATTAATTAAAAGAATGGACTCAGCGTGAGGCAGAATAATAATTCCAGCGATTTGTTGTAAACAACAAGCAATGTCGAGTATGGTAGAAAGTGAAGCGGTTGGAAGGCTTTAACTTAAATGAGTAACATTTTTGAGTGCCGTTTAGTAGCACTATGTGCGTGTGTGTGTTTGCGCGGCGAAATGAAATTTGCGTTGAAAGGACGACACGCAAAAGTCATAAAGTTAATAGGCAATTTGCATAATAAATTGTCAGCCACTCAAGCAGACTACGGTCATCCCTGTCGTGCGCGCAGCACACCTCTCTCTAACAATGCCCGCGGTGCTGGTGCGCTCTTTTATCACGCCTCATTTACGACGCTCAGCGCGACTGTGTGTGTGAGTGTGAGCGCGGCCACAAATTTGTTAATGAGCAGTATAAAATGCGATATGCAGTTTTAATGGCAACAACAACTTCAGCCAACCAGTCAACCAGCCAACTATACAATATAATTGCTACAACAACACACATACTCGTACATACAATGAGCGACAGAAATTGTTGTCAAATGCTGAATAACGCGCGTAATTGTGGCTTGTCGTCCGCGCACCACCCACTCAACCCCTACTCGTTTCCCATTTTCGACGCGATTTTTATTTGCTGCTTTGATTCCACACTGTTGTTGTTATATGTTGTATTTGCATTGCTAACGCTAACAAATGTCCACTCGAAGTTGGTCAACGCGTGGTCGACTAACAAGCTGCAATTTCGCCATTTTAAGGACACGCTCGCACCGCAAAGCACTTGATTACATTGTGTTTCGCAAAAAGTATTCTGACAAATATTTTCAGTTCGCTCCAACGGAAATTGTTTCGAAAATCTGTGAGTCTTCGTTTACTTTTCGAGTTTGGTTATAATAAAGTCTAGTCGTTCACCTATTTGTGGTCAGCGGGAACAAAGTAAGCCGCCTGGATGTCCGTAATCGCCTCAAAATGGGTCCCTTTGACCACCGATTTTGTTTTAAGAAACAAAAAAAAGTCACAGGTTGACATGTGGGGCGAATAAGGCGGCTGTTGCAACAAGGCGATCCCTTTAGAGGCCAAATACTGAGACACGCTGAGGGCGGTGTGGCACGGCGCGTTGTCGTTATAAAGGATCCAGTTACGAGCAATGTCTGGGCGCATCCTGTTGACTCGTTTTCGCAAAATTTCGAGTACTTGGCAATAGTAGGCTTGATTCACAGTTTTCCCCGATGGAACGAATTCTTTGTGAACGATTGCTATCAAAAAAGGCAGTAATCATCGTTTTCACCTTCGGCTTGCTCATACGAGCATTTTTCGGGCGGGGGCCGCGCGGAGACAACCATTATGAGCTTTGGCGTTTGGTTTCCGGATCCTGTGCACGACTAAGAGCACTACCACCATACACTCTTACAATTTTAGCGTAAGTTTCCGAAACTGTTTCGCCCAATCTGGCGCAAAATTTTATCGCGACGCGTTGCTCTAGATTTCGTTTTTCCATTTTCGTGACGAGCACTACAAACACATGCCTACTCAACTTGAAGCGGCAGGCGAACTAAACAAGCGATGGTATATATATCAATGGAGAAGAGATGCTGGAAAATCTCACAGGTTTGCCACAAGCGCGGTAATAAAATCAGTTTCATTACTTAATTGTCAAACCTCGTATGTTTCTGCCATCAAAAAACCTTCATATCCAATTGATCAGTTGGTGCCATAAAATTTGATAAATTTTATCTCGAACAACATATTTCTTACAATTTTTTGGTTTTTATTTTAACTGTTCACTTTGACACGACAATCGTTTCTATGGCATTTAAATTGAATTGGCGATGGTATTCGTTGCGTTCTGTTGAACAAATTTATGATATATTAAACCACGAATATAGAAAAAAACAATGAGCATAATCTTGATTTTTTAACGGCTTTGGTGCGGTTTTTTTTTGGTTTCGGCTCGTTTTACCACCACACCACTATGGAAAACTCTTTATTTGATAATAAATTTGGTATTTTCACGAGATCAAATAAATATTTAGTTATCTGTATTTTTTAATAAAACTATTTTCATCGAAAATTTTCATTATTGATTGTTGTTTCACTGTTTAATTCTTCCATTTATTTAGTTGGTACACGACATTTCATATATAATTATACATAAAAGCATTAGACAAATATACGCACAACAACATATTAATAAAATTATTTTCGCATGGAATTTCATTAAATCAAGCATTTGTAGGTGTGGTTGTGTAATTGTTTGTCGAATGAAACTATGCAAAGAATGTGCCACAGGACAATGGCAGATTGGCGCATGGTTTAGTGCCTATGTGCATGTAAGCAAGCGCTTACTGGTATGCATATGGAATGTTATCACACATCTTCTTATCTATATATATAAAAAGAAGTTACATATCCTTGGTAATCTTATAACTCAAGAACCGCCGAATCGATTGACACAAAAATTTTAGAGTTCGTTCCTACCTATAAGGAGGTGGTTCGTATGAAGTTTGTTTGGAATCGGTGCAGCCGTTCCTGAGCTTGACATTTTTTGTGAGTAAATACACTGTACCAAAATCAAGTATTTTCAATACGATTTATCAATTTTACATCGTGCTCTCATTGCGAACAGAATATTAATTTGCTGTCATTGGAATTCAGTTGACAGTTTTCTTATGTGCTTTGAGTTCTTTTATATCTTGCTCTCATTTTGAACAAACATACTTTTGGTGAGTGTTAACCATGTGTTTCTTTTTTAATTGTATTTTAATTGGTTCATTTTTATATATGTACTTCAACTGCCAAGCGTTACTTAATTTTCACAATTTTAATTTGATCTCATTTTCCGGTGAGCGTTTTCTTTATTTGCACAATTGAGGTTATGTCCAGTGTGAGTGTATGTGAATTCATATTTCCACGCACACACATTGAAGTTTGAATTAAATGTATAATTTTTTCTAGAAATAATTTTCAATGTATTGCTTTTACATTCAATCAGTCATACACTGTACTGAAAGAATGCTACGTTCAAGACGACCAAACATTGGCAGACGTTCACGTCAATCAAATGCTACAGCGTTAAATCGAAGATCACAAAGTGAAGAAGATCGTGTTCAACGAAATGAAATGGAAACACAACGACACAGACGGAGAACTCACTTGGATAATAGTGAAGCACCAAGAAACCGTCGTGGGCGTACGTCCGTTTATGATATACGTCAAATGGAACACGCGGCTTTCAATTACGATGCCACCATTACAGCATGTATGCCTACATTGGCCAGATGAATATAGAATGTATACATTGCAAAGCATTTAAATTCATAAACGAAACGCCTGGCATGTGTTGTGCTGGTGGGAAAGTCAAATTACCGGTGCTAGAACTTCCGCCAGAACCTTTGCATTCATTGGTTTTTGGTAATTCGCCAACGTCAAAGCATTTCCTCTTAAATATTCAAAAATACAATTCATGCTTTCAAATGACATCTTTTGGAGCTACAAATATTATAAAAGATGGATTTATGCCGACGTTTAAGGTGATTTCTTCGTGTGGAATTAGCAATATCATTTTTAATTTATGTGCCGTCCCTGTGTTCGATGTTTTTAGAAATTAATATCCGTTATCATCTATATATATTTCTCGACCGTTACAGATTCAAGGTCAAATATACCATAGAGCTGGGTCTTTGCTACCATTCCCAGATGGTGATCATAAATTTTTGCAAATATATTTCATTGATGGTGAGAATCCTGAATTAAATAAGCGCTGTGCAATTTCGACGAATACGAGAAGATCAATCGTGAATGAATTGCAAACATTTTTTCATCAACACAATGAATTGGTGAAATTGTTTAAAGTGGCACTCGAACGGATGCCCTCCGATAGCCACAAAATCATAATAAAAGCCGATAAAACACCAATTGGGGAGCACACCAAACGATTCAATGCACCAACGATTGATGAAATAGCCATTGTTGTGGTTGGCGAACAGTTTCAGTCACGAGACATTGTTTTGTATCGTAGAAATAAGAATTTACAACATATTTCAGAACTCCATCGCTGTTATGATGCATTGCAATACCCCATTTTGTTTTGGAGATAAATCCAACAACTGGTACATATACATTTTATTTTGTTTAACACGTTCGCGTTCATTTGAATTTAGCGGGTGGCTGCCAGATAATCACTTAATTTTTCCATACAAAATTGAAGAGCGGGAATTCCCGCTTTTTTTCTACAGGTTAATTTTTTTAAATAGTCTGAACAAATTAGGGAATTCCCGCCATTACCACATGAATTTCCTATGCACTTTTATCGGGATTTCCCGCATTTCGTTATATTGAATCTTCCCCTCAACAAACCACAAATGACTGGCACCTTAACTTTGAATGGGGATTCCCCAAATTAAATTTGTTTGAATTGCGGTTGGCCTGTCAGGGATGGTAGTTCACGACTTTACCAACACTAAAAATGTGCAGTGATAAGAAGTGAACCATTTTTGACGGTAGAAAAGCCCTATTCAAATAGCGCGGGAATTCCCGAAATTGTTTTATTGAAGGAAACATGAATGACGGGAATTCCCGCAATTTACGCGAATGTGCCAAATATGATTTATAAATCATTTTCATTCGCTAATTAATTTTTGCAATACAGGTCAAGAATCAACAAAAAAAGTCAGTGCGATGAATTTTTATTCGTACCGATTGATGATTCGCCCTCAAGGAACAAATTTTATTTTGCGATGCAATCAACTTTCGCATCAATATATCGTCGATATGTACGCCAAAATTGAAAGTGAGCGATTAAATTTCATCCGTTACAATCAAGCCCGATAAGGATCAGAGGAATACATACATTTGCGTGACGCAATAATCAATGATGTATATGTGAATGATATCGGCCGTTTAACAATTTTACCATCATCATATGTTGGTAGCCCACGTCATATGCATGAATATACGCCAGATGCGATGGCATATGTACGAAATTATGGACGACCGGATCTATTCATAACATTTACGTGCAACCCGAAGTGGGTCGATGTATCTGATTGTTTACTTGATGGTCAGGTGCCAAAAGATCGGCATGACATAACTGCCCGTGTATTCCAACAAAAATTGAAAAAATTAATGGATCTGATTGTCAAACTCCGTGTATTTGGAGAAGTGCGGTGCTTTATGTATACCATAGAGTGGCAAAAAAGAGGCTTACCTCACGCACATATTTTGATTTGGTGCGTAAACAAAATAACCCCTGATATGATTGATACCGTCATATCGACCGAAATTCCAGATCAAACAATCGACCCAGGATTATTCGAAGTTGTCACGAAAAATATGATTCACGGTCCCTGTGGTGATATTAATCGAAATTCACTTTGTATGATTGACGACAACGGTAAATCAACTGTAATTAAAATTAAAAATTAAGAGGTTGAAATCGATAACCGATGGATAGTTCCGTACTCACCGATGCTGTCAAAAATTTTCAACGCTCACATCAATGTAGAATATTGCAATTCTGTAAAATCAATCAAATATATTTGCAAGTATGTGAATAAGGGCAGCGATATGGCTATTTTTGGAGTGGCTCCTGAGAATAATCATGACGAAATTTTGCAGTACCAAATGGGGCGCTATATTAGTACGAATGAAGCTGTATGGCGTATTTTATCGTTTCCAATTCATGACAGACATCCGGTTGTTGTACATTTGGCAGTTCATCTTGAAAACGGGCAACGTGTTTACTACACTGCTGCAAATGCCGAACAAAGAGTAGTAGAGGAGCCACCAGTAACTACACTGACAGCTTATTTCCAGTTATGTGAAACTGATGAATTTTCCAGGACTTTGCTATATTCGGAAGTGCCTCACTATTTCACATGGAATGCATCAACAAAAAAATTTCAACGTCGCAAACAAGGCACACCTGTTGATAGTTATCCAGGTATTTTTCGAACAGATGCTTTGGGACGCATTTATACAGTTAGTCCAGCTAATGTTGAATGTTTTTACTTGCGACTTTTGTTGGTGAACGTAAATGGACCTCAATCATTCCAACATTTACGAACTGTTAATGGTCAATTGTGCGCAACATACCGTGAAGCATGTCAACACTTGCATTTGCTGGAAGATGATACGCATTGGGATGCTACGCTTCGTGATGCATCAATTGTTTCTCCACCAATTCAAATTCGTATGTTATTTGCGATCATAATATCAACATGTTTTCCATCAAATCCACTGGAATTGTGGAATAAATACAAAGATTTTATGGTTGAAGACATTTTGATTCGACTTCGACATCGTTCCAATGATCCTGCATTGCTGCTGACATTGGAAATGTATAATGAAGCCTTGATAATGATCGAAGATTTGTGCCTTACGATTGCAAATAAGGCATTAGGGCAATTAGGATTGACTCCACCAAATCGTCCAATGCATGATTTATTTGAACGAGAATTGCAACGCGAACTGCAATTCGATCGTAATGAATTGCGTGCGTTCGTACAAACGTATACTCCACAATTAAATGATCAACAAAAATATGTATATGACACAGTGATGCAAGCTGTCAATGACAACACTGGTGGATTGTATTTTTTGGATGCACCTGGCGGCACTGGAAAAGCATTTTTGATTTCATTAATACTGGCAACGATTCGGTCGGAACAAAAAATCGCATTGGCACTTGCTTCTTCCGGAATTGCAGCTACATTACTTGATGGCGGCCGCACAGCACATTCCGCCTTGAAATTGCCATTGAACATGCAAGCAATTGAAACACCAACATGCAATATTTCAAGGAGTTCTGGAATGGCTAAAGTCTTGCAACAAACATCCATTATTTTATGGGACGAATGTCCAATGACCCATAAAAAATCTTTGGAAGCCTTAAATCGAACATTACAAGATTTGAGACGGAGTTTACAGCTGTTTGGCGGTGCATTAATATTGTTATCTGGTGATTTTCGTCAAACGTTGCCTGTTATTCCGAGATCAACACCAGCTGATGAAATTAATGCATGTTTGAAAAGTTCATTTTTGTGGGCACACGTACAAATGCTTTCGTTGACGAAGAACTCATTGATCACGTTTTTCCAAATATTGCTCAAAATTATAATAACCATGATTGGTTACGAGAACGTGCAATTTTAGCACCAAAAAATGTCAATGTCAATGAAATCAATTTCCACATCCAGGAAAAATTGCCAGGTAATTCGGAAACGTATAAATCCATTGATACTGCTGTGAATGATGAAGACGCAGTCAATTATCCGGTTGAATTTTTAAATTCTTTGGAACCACCAGGCATGCCACCGCATAATTTGAATTTGAAAGTTGGTTCATCGAATATACTTCTTCGAAATCTTAATGCACCGAAACTTTGTAATGGGACGAGACTTTCAATGAAGAAATTGATGCCAAATTTATATCATGCAACAATTCTCACTGGCAAAGCAAAAGGTGAAATTGTACTAATACCGCGCATCCCATTAATACCAACGGGCATGCCATTCGAATTTAAACGTCTTCAATTTCCTGTTCGGCTATCTTTTGCTATGACCGTCAACAAAGCCCAAGGGCAAACGCTCCAGGTGTGTGGAGTTAATTTAGAGGAAGCTTGCTTTTCTCACGGTCAACTGTACGTTGCATGTTCGAGAGTTGGAGCCACGAAAAATTTGTTTATTTATGCACCACAAAATAAAACAAAAAATGTTGTGTATACAATTGTATTAAATTGAACATTGCTTTTCTTTTTCATTATTGTGTTAAGAAATTAAATCTTTTAAGCAATCAATTTTTTGCGTAGAGAAGCGCGCCGGGTAACGCTAGTATCTTTATATAAAAATATGAAATAAATAAATATGAACCATTCTGGTCGACAACTTTTTGCTATTTTTCCCCTAGAGACATTAATCCATCAGTGTAAATCGAAATTTCCAGAACGGAAGCGAGCGAACCATTGTTGTACTACACGAATTGATCATTGGCGGCTTGCATAGCATTCTTCGCTATTTTTGTACAAAAATTTAAAAATATTGCGATTTTCTTCATTAATTTCATTCATTTTTGGACAACTGTAACTTTTTTTTGACTTCCTCGAATTTTGTTTTTTTGTTTCGATGAAGTTTAAAATCTCACCTTTACAACACTATATGATACATATAACCGGGATCTATTGACAAAACACGAAAAGACTTCGACCACCCAATTTTATGTATGTATGAACATTAGCGGGTATAACTATAAGTCAATGAGTAAGCTTTAGCTTAAAACTTTGTCATTTTGAGACGACAGAGGGGATCCAAGCACCATGCACCTCGACTCTTTAGGCTATTCCGGAGAATGCCTTCCGTGACGCCTTCAATGCTTGGAAATCGCGCAGGCAGCGCAGCATCGACGCAGAAATAGCCAATTTTGAAAGTTTTAAGGAATAGTAAAGTAATAATTTTTTTTTAATCGACTCAGTGATATTATTTTCTGAACAAAACATGTATATGCAGATGACAACTTAGCGTAAAGTGATCTCTAAAATAACCCTAAGAGCTGTCTTAATTTACCTCTTGTGAAGAATAATTATTTATATTATTATTTATTAAACCTTTTTTGTCGAATGTCGGTATGGTTTTATGTAAGGCAAACCTGTTAAGGTTTCTGAGGCACCTAGTACCATTGCCGATTAGATTTTTCTAAAATAACCTCCCTTAATAATGGTAGATCTCAGCAGAAAAAATGTCTTGGAAAACTGCCTATGGACACTGATCGCTTCGTACATTTGGTATGTGATCCCACTATTGGAGTCGCGATTCCACCTGCCAATTCGGTGCCGCTTGTATATAATTGCTAGGTACTACTTATTCACTTTCAGAGAGTGGAATCCCCAGCTTTTGCGTTTTTAAACTACTCAGTTTATTAAAATTGTGTGTTATGACTTCAGTTGTCTTATAACCTTACTAAAAATACCTTATATATGTATGTCAGGTGAATGTTAGGTTAGAACTAGGATCAAATTTTTAGCTTAGGCTTGTGCAGGAGTAAGCAGTTATTTCGCAGACCTTTTCTCCTCCTTAGCTCACATACTTGCGTTGGACTTATGGTGGGGTGAAGCGTTGGAGAACTCTATTTTCCGGCTACCAGACCACTGTAGCGTCTTTCAAGCGGAGGTGGCTGCCATAAAGGCAGCAGCAGATGTACTGTTCAGCTGCAGTGCAGCTTTCTTCAGAGAGGACTGCGGATATACGAGCGACTATACTGGCTTAGAATTCAATGATAGACAAGGGAGGCATGACCTCATTAGCAAAAGGGTGAAGCTTCTACCATATTAGAAATGTATAGATCACAGAAACTGCAAAGCCGATTAGCTTGTTAAGGAGAGCACCCTATCCACAATTTCATATGATTGGATTGCTATGTCTTCGTGAGTTCTGACGTTAGACTGTTGGATCTTCAGTTTCTCAGCAAGCGTTGGATAACAGCCTGCACTTCTGCGACTCTTGGCTCAGAATGAACCGTAAGAGATCCGCGGAGCTACTGACTATTAGCAAAGTCAATCTCACCGCAATTGTACTGTTATAACTGGATGGTTTACCAGCGTAACCGATTCCAAAAAGAAAGATACGATAATATTAATATGGACGCAACAATAGTAACAAATTGTGCAGTCGCAGCAGGAAAATGCTTTGTTATTATTGTTGTTTCAAAAATGCTATTGCCATTGCTGCACAGCTTTGCGTTACCAATGCGATGTTGCATCCAGTTTGCAGCATGCAACAATTTGTATCGAAAAAATGATAAGTATGTAGCACATACCAATAACCTCACAAACATACACACACGATTTTCTTGCATATACATATATATTATCATTAAACTCCATTTCTATAAAACACATTAAATTTTATCGCTTGAACACCCTGTTATAATAAATTATGTAGTATTTTGTAATCGACTTTCTATAAATTGCTTCAGGAGAGCCTCTCCAGTCTGCTTAATTATGTTGTATTGTGTTGCATGCAAACTTTGGATCTTCTTGGAACTTTTCAATCTTGCACAAGCTGTATTTTGTACGCTTTCAATTTATGATTTTGACGTAAAACGCCGTAAGGCGTTGCATACGACAGTCCAAGTTGCTACGAACGGCATCGAATCGACTATCCACGGTTTTCGTGTACACTCTCAGTTACGACTGCTATATTTTTTTTTACTGTCAATCCAAACGAATTATAGATGGTGATTTAAATAAATAAGGCAATTAAAATTGGCGAATGGGTTTGCCTAGGTAGGTAATAAATAGAACGGCTGTCTAACGACGCACCTAGGGATTTAGGAGGCCCATTGTAAAACTATCGGAATTAAAAACCCTAACTCTATTGTGTTCCTTCATCAGTACGAAAAGTTTATCTGTGCAACCTCCGAAATATCATCAAGAAACCTACACTTTACTTTCGCTTAAAAGATGGTTTATAGTCTCTTCCTCTTCCACCTCCTGAGAGGTTCTAGAATGGTCATTTTTTGGCGTTCCCAGTCTGCTGGTAACAACATTTGTTTGTGTTTTTACGTGAGTACCAGCCCACGACTTAGCCCACGGTGCTTAAAAGCACATTGATCAAAACAATGCGTTGATCTGCGCCTCAAATTGTAAAAGCTTTTACTGTGCTCTGAGTCCGGCACCCGGACGCAGTGCGCTTCTTGTACTTCAAATGTCTTTTAATTAGAAGGGATCTTATTCAAAAACTATAATATCAGTCCAAGCTGAGTACTATAACAGTATTTCTGACAAGACTTTGATTGACTAAACCGTGACTCTGCATTATTTATATCATTTTTTTCCTATCTACAAGTAGCCAGGGACAATTTTGGGGACCAAATTTAAAATCAGTTCTATAGGGTTTTGAAAATCTTTGGTATTGGGTAGATTCAGGAACTTCGCTGCCAGATTGCGCGTGAAGCAAAATTTAATTCAAAACCAAATTACGGTAAGCACGTTATACCTAGACCGAGCTGTATGCGAAAAGACGAGGTTAAATCACCTCAGCACTTCAGTCTTGATCCTCCCGCGTTTGCGAGATCAAGGCTTAAGAACTTAGGAGCAAATACTATCAGATATACCACCGAACGGATAGGAATATAAATTAATCGCCTTACTGACTTATACATATGTTCGAAATACAGGAGTTCTATTATTATGGAATCACAAAACACGGCATATAGTGGTCCAAGTGCGATATGTGGATCAGACATAAAACCTAACTTAACCTAAACTATGGAGTTTTTGATCATGTGAAACGGCTGTAAACAGGCGTATAAGAAATGCTGGGTGGTAATCTCAAATGTCTCACCCAAACCATTGTAACGGGTTTTCTAGAAATTCAAAAAGCTTAATTCTAACTGTTAAGAACTAGAGGGTTTCAGTGGAAGCAGGAATATTGTTCAGTAAAGAAAAATCATTCGGCTAAAACTGGTATTGCGCTGATGAAAGTTTTTACTTTCGCCCGTGCACAAAAAATAACACTTAAAGCCACGCATTGAAATGTTTCACTTGACTAAGAGCACTGAAGTAAGTTTGCACAATAAATTATCTAGCGAACATTACTCCGTGCTTGTGTGTGTGTGAGCGTCTCAATTGTCGCAGATCAACGATTTGCGCTCGCTCCTTGATGCGCCGGTGAGAGATACTCGCAGCGTGGACATTAGTTCCACGGTATATTACATGGCGTATACGCGACCGCAAAACGCAATAACCAACATGGGAGGATAACAGTGACGACAACAACAATAGCAGCAGCAACAATAGCCATTGTACATGCCAAAGAACATACAACAATGTGGGCATATTGAACAGTAATAGTGGCAGTTGGTCAAGTAGTCGCATCTGAGGTCCCCTATCTTTAACCAATATGAACACCACTTCCTAGTACGAGTATTGTTCCATGAGGTTTGCACTCGCCTGGATACGTTTCAATTTGCGATTTGTTTTTGTTGTTCAATGTATATTGTATGTATGTTGCAAACTGCTTTGCTGAGCGAGTTCATTGGGCTGTATGCGGCGTAACGGTGTCGTTGTGTAGCGCTTGCACGCACGCACAGTCACTTTGGCCACGTATCTGCCATTAATTAAACTTGCGCATACTCGCATATGCAATACATGTGTACCGGCAACAGCACAACCGCAAGCAACATTGATGCGACAAGTTGCAACAAGTTCTGTTAGTAGTTATTGTTATTTGGTTTTGTTGTTGTAAGTGTTTACCCAATCTCACCACTCCTATTTGCCAAAAATGGCTTAGTTTTAGTCCTTAGTTCGTGTTGTGTTGTTATAGTCAACGTATTCGCTATGCCACTATCCCGTTATTTAATGGCAGCCGAGTGATGAATTGAAATGTGTCCAAATTGATAAGCGTAATCTGGGCACGAATTGTCCAATTTTACAGTCTTACTTCATGGTTAGTTCGTTTTAGTGAAGTATTGAGATATTCCTGCTGGGAATTGAAACGTAATCAAGTTGGTTCTGACTTCTGAAATGCTTTAATTTGAGTGAGGCCTTGTTTTTTATTATGGAAGCTTACATCTTAGATCCTATATTCCAAGGTAAGACACTAGGAGAGCAGGATTCTACTTCTATCTATGCCGACGAAACCAAAATGAACAGCGGAGTAGGGGGAGGGTGTATACTTCAATGATCTTTGCAACTCTCTTTCTATCCATCTACCAAACTGGAGCCTTGAGTTAATTTGCAATACCTTGTCTCTATCCACGCTGATAAAGATCAAGATATCACCTCACCATATACTAGAAGATTTAGTTTTCGATTAACTGAGAACTTCTTCCATACTTCCATTTTTGCACTCTATTCTAACTTAATAGTTTGAGATATTTTACATTTTTGTATTTCTTCACCCCGGAGTGGAACGTAAGAGAAACGTGAAACTATTTGCACTTTGCGTAGGTCATCTTCAGTGTAGAATATCTGGGAGTTATGGAAATCATAAACGACCAGCGTTCACACCTGTCCAAATGGAATCCTAAATTCTCTTTTGTGTGAGAACAGTCGTACGACCTAAACAATTTTGTTTCAGCAGATAATCCTGGTACGAAGCAATTTCTAAAGATCCGAAACCAATCCATAATAAGCTAAGTCTAAATTAAAGATCTTGCAGAAAAAATTACAAAAATATATCTTCGAAACAAATTGGCTTTGGAGACATTTTCGCTTGGTTCGCTTCTGCTTATTGCTGTAAAAATAAAGGCTTCAAATTCAGCATTAACAATTATCTGTTGAATTGAAAAACTATGTTTTGATCTGGTAAATCAGATTTCTCATAACCTCTGTTGGAATAAACCCTCGAAAAAATTTGTGAAATATTCTCGAAGGAAAGTTTTTACGTTAATATGTAGGTTATAAATAGTTAGTAAAACTCTAGTAGATATCTTAGTGCAATGTAGTTCTGTGAAAGTTAAAAGCTTGGGTATGAAATATCTCTAATACCCGTGAGAGACATGTAGTAACTATGGTAATGGTGCAAATAACATATGTGTGCCACCAAATACTAGCAAAATATCATAAGAGCAATGTATTATTGGTAATAATACTAAGTTGTTTCATTGAGGTTTTTCTATAAATACAGCTAAAAAAAGGTAACAAACTTTGCCAAAAGTTTTTACATAAAAGCTCTTCGAAATATTCCGTCAAAATGAAATTAATAAATATGAAACGGAAAGCAAAACATTTTCACAATTTTTTTCGGAAAAGCAAGAAATGCCTTATTTTATGACATGTTTTTAGGAAGTCTTTAACCCAATCGTTTTTTGGGATGAAAATAGATTAACTTTATATCGGTATTCTGCGTGAGACGATTGTCTCATGTTTTTAATAGTGACTATAGTAATTTAGTGATTCTGTTAGTCAGGAGTCTCATTTTGGTATTCTGGCAAATAGAGTATACTATGTACTTTACAGTATACTACTATACAGTATACTACTTTACAGTATACTACTATACTGTAACTGCCAGAATACCAAAATGAGACTCCTGACTAACAGAATCACTAAATTACTATAGTCACTATTAGAGACATGAGACAATCGTCTCACGCAGAATACCGACATTAGAGTATCTTAAATAATTGCACTTATTTTCTCAATAACACACAACTACATATCTATTGTTTATAATTTTTTTGAAATATTTAATGCCTATGAAACAAAGCATGGTATTTGAGTTCACTACATAGCCACGTGTGTCATCAATGTAGCAAACAGAATACCATGATACCTTTACTATGGTATTGTTACTACATGCCTGTCACGGGTAAAAAAGTGGAGTTAAACTCTTGCGAATTTTCATTCTATATTTAGCAGACCTGATACTTATACCTTAATTTTTTATTTATTCATTTATCGATTTGAACACATCGATACTTGTTATTTTTTCTTAGATTAAAGTTGTGTTTAAACTTAAGTTTACCGCTATGTGTTAAGGAACAAATGGTGTGCTAACAATCTCTGAGTTTAACAGTAAAAGAAGTTTTTTCATGACGTATGGAAGAAAATTGTGGTAAACTCAATCTTTGTTTCAAGTGTTTAAGGTAAAACTCCAAAACAGGGATTAAACTCGAGTTTGCGGTGGAAAGTGAACTTAAAATAACCTCGACCGATTGGCTTTCTGCATTCATTTTTGAATTTTCTCAAAAGGTTAGGTACTTTATGCTTATGTGTCCTTCGTAAGTAGCCAAGATATATTGAGGGTTAAAGAAACTCCGAATTTGACATAAAAAACAGAAAAATTGTTTTCACAATGAATTAAAGGAAATTATGGTACACTCAGTGTGATTTCATAAGGTTTAATGCTAAACACTAAATTAGATATTAAACTCGAGTTTGTTACGCAAGCAGTAAATTAAATTATGCTAAACTCTTCCCTTTTTTAAGAAGAATTGAAACGAATTTTGTTAAGCTTTACTCTTGTTTAAAGGGTGTAATGCTAATGAAATCTCTTGCCAACAGGTGCTACTTCGGACTGAGTAGGCAATTGAGAAGCAAAGTCCTCTCTCGACAGACAAAAACCAAACTCTATAAGTCTCTCATAATTCCCGTCCTGCTATATGGTGCAGAGGCTTGGACGATGTCAACAGCGGATGAGTCGACGTTGCGAGTTTTCGAGAGAAAAATTCTGCGAAAGATTTATGGTCCTTTGCGCGTTGGC
This sequence comes from Bactrocera dorsalis, assembly GCF_023373825.1. Classification (NCBI taxonomy): domain Eukaryota; kingdom Metazoa; phylum Arthropoda; class Insecta; order Diptera; family Tephritidae; genus Bactrocera; species Bactrocera dorsalis. The sequence goes on along the minus strand of NC_064305.1, from coordinate 27,097,582 downwards.
CACGGCAAATATCGCATTCGATGGAACGATGAGCTGTACGAGATATACGACGACATTGACATAGTTCAGCGAATTAAAAGACAGCGGCTACGCTGGCTAGGTCATGTTGTCCGGATGGATGAAAACACTCCAGCTCTGAAAGTATTCGACGCAGTACCCGCCGGGGGAAGCAGAGGAAGAGGAAGACCTCCACTCCGTTGGAAAGACCAAGTGGAGAAGGACCTGGCTTCGCTTGGAATATCCAATTGGCGCCACGTAGCGAAAAGAAGAAACGACTGGCGCGCGGTTGTTAACTCGGCTATAATCGCGTAAGCGGTGTCTACGCCAATTAAGAAGAAGAAGAAGAATGCTAATGAAATGGACATTGAAATCGAGTTTGCGGCGCATAGAGAAATTTTTGTAAGTTGCGACGTATGACTGCATGGATTACACCCATTCTTAAAACTTCTGTACACATTAAGTGCCATATGCTTGTGAGTTCGCCCTAAGTAGCTACTTAAGTACTTAGCAAACATATGTATGTTTAAGTTCAGGGATTAACTAAAATTGTGGTTAAAAATGGCAAGTTTAAACATTAGTAATGCTTGTAAATGGCTATCACCAGTGACCTGTCCATAAACACACACACACACCTAACGCAATTCAAAGGAGACTTTTATCTTAAGTAAAATCAAAAGCAAAAAAAAATAAAACAAGGAAGGAAGGGCTAACTTCGGGTGTCACCGAACATTTTATACTCTCGCATGATAAAGTGATAATCGAGATTTCATTATCCGTCATTTACATATTTTTTTTATTTTGCTGTAAAATTAATTAGAATTAAATTCTGAGAGATTTACCGATATTTTCGGTGAAAAATTAGGTTAGGTTAGGTTAGGCCCTGAGTTCTTCGTGTTCGATATCAGGGACCTTGAAAAGTTATAGTCCGATCACGACAATTTTTCCACAAGGGATACCTCAGCTCAAATACCGTATTTGTGTAAAGTTTTATTCCTTTATCATCATTGGTTCCTAATGTGTATATTATACAGAGAAGGAATCAGATGGAATTCAAAATAGCGTTATATTGGAAGAAGGCGTGGTTGTGAACCTATTTCACGCATATTTCGTACATGTCATCAGGGTCTTAAGGAAATATTATATACCGAACTTCATTGAAATCGGTTTAGTAGTTCCTGATATATGGTTTTTGGTCCATAAGTGGGCGGCGCCACGCCCACTTTCAATTTAAAAAAAAAGTCTGGATGCAGCTTCCTTTTGTTATTTCTTCCGTAAAATTTAGTGTTTCTGACGTTTTTTGTTAGTCGGTTAACGCACTTTTAGTGATTTTCAACATAACCTTTGTATGGGAGGTGGGCGCGGTTATTATCCGATTTCTTCCATTTTTGAACTGTATATGAAAATACCTGAAGGAAACGACTCTATAGAGTTTGATTGACATAGCTATAGTAGTTTCTGAGATATGTACAAAAAACTTAGTAGGGGGCGGGGCCACGCCTACTTTTCCAAAGAAATTCCTTCCAAATATGCTCCTCCCTAATGCGATCCTTTGTGCCAAATTTCACTTTAATATCTTTATTTATGGCTTAGTTATGACACTTTATATATTTTCGGTTTCCGCCATTTTGTGGGCGTGGCAGGTGGCCGATTTTGCCCATCTTCGAACTTAACCTTATTCTGGAGCCAAGAAATACGTGTACTAAGTTTTATCATGATATCTCAATTTTTACCCAAGTTACAGATTGCACGGACTGACGGACAGACGGACAGACGGACGGACGGACAGACAGACATCCGGATTTTACCTCTACTCGTCACCCTGATCACTTTGGTATATATCACCCTATATCTGACTCTTTTAGTTTTAGGACTTACAAACAACCGTTATGAGAACAAAACTATAATACTCTCTTTAGCAACTTTATTGCGATAGTATAAAAAGGGAAAATAAAATGGGAACAGACCAAACAAGTACCACTTGAATGCCCGAAGTGCTTGGCTACTCGCAGCAAAGAATGTGTTCGTGGTCACTACAGTGAGTCGAGAAAGAAACCAGCACAAATTAGTTTTAATTTTGAAGTTCTCTTTTTGTTGGCACGAAGATTCAATAAGAAGAGTACTAAGTAGCAGAAAATTGAGTATTTTCACAGCCATTGTAATTGGATAATTACAGGAAATGCGTTGTATACCGAAAGGATACGTGCATGAACATATGTATGAGGTAGAAGAGAAAGTAAAAAAAAAGCAGCAGCACTTCTAAGTAACTGTACACACACAAAAATGCTGACGGAAGATGGAAGAAGATGAAAGCGTGTAAAGTGAAGTTCAAAAGAGTGATTGCATTTATGTGGGCTGGCAACCTTGAGCAAACATGTGACCGACAATCCCATAAGGACTCAGAAAGTCATATACAAGAGCGTACATTTGGTGGATAAATACAGTAAAAGCACGTTGACTGGGAAATGTGAGTGCTGCGTTTGTGACGTGGCTGCAGCGTTTTTGTAATTTTGTTTACTGTTAAAAAAATACGTTCGTTTGTTTGTGAAATTAAAATGTTTTTGAAGATTACGGAGCAACAAATAAGCAACGGAAGCGCAACGTCTAATGTAATGCATAGAGTAGATCTGACTTCAATTAGAACTTAGCTATTCTAAATAATTTTATATTATTAAATGTATTAATTTATTTTAAAATTATTTTTACAGACTTCCTATTTATATCAGTTCAGCTCTTTCTCATATAATCTAATCTGTGTAGGCTTTTGAATGTCTTATATACCTTCAAGGTGCTTTCCAAAGTAAACAGAACTTAAAAAAAACAGAACGAATGATTTTTTTGACAAAATCAATTTTTTTATTTAAAATAGTCTTTTTCAGCTTCAATACAGCTTTTTGCACGGTCCAAAAGCATGTCGAACGAGTGTTTTAGCTCGTTGGCCAGTATGGCCGCCAGTATGTCGGTGAATGGCCTCTACGTCTGCATAACGCTTTGCTTTCATGGGCAAATGCATTTTTTCGAAAAGGAAGCAGTCGCACGGTGCCATATCAGGTGAATACGAAGAGTGCTTATGGTTAAAATGTGATTTTTGGTCAAATAATCGGTCTAATTCCATTTCCATGAATTTCAATGATGACTTCGGCTGAGTTTTGATGAATTCACGAACAATTTCGATGGCATTTCCGGTGATCACGGATTTTAATTGGTACACATGTTGATCGTCATTTAAGTGCTCACGACCACTTTGAAAACGTTGAAAGCACTCTGCTACGGGATATGCAATCATCGCCATAAATTTGTTTCATCAACGGAAATGTTTGGTTACAAGTTTTACTAATTTTAAAAGAAAATTTAATGTTGGCTCTTTGTTCGAAGCCCATTTTCGCACCGGTAACACAAACATACTGACACTTAAAACGCAATAACTTCATTCATTCAGTCGACGTATAGATTCAAAAGGTCCTGTTTACTTTGGAGCGTACCTTATGTTACATTTTAAAAGTTTGATAGTTCCGATCTAGCTCCTTGCTGGAAATTGATAAAGGAAGATCAAGTTGAAGGTCGAGTTAGAGGTCAAGTCAGTCACGGCGGTGGAGTCTTCGGTATTTTTAAAGGTGTGGTTGGATTTCCATAACTCCTATTTAAACCAGTTCGTTGTTCGGGCTTATGAACCAATCTCTCTGCATTTTCCTATCTGAATGCTTAATAGTCTCGATTTAGACACCAACCTTTCTGTATCGTTATCTTGGGTTGAAGGGTAAGATTAGTTTTGCTTAATTCATATTTCAAATATACTCACATTATCTGTATGGGCTTTTAAACAAACCTTTCTGCATTTTCTTATCTGGATGTGTCATGTTATATTAAAAAAGCTTAACAGTTTCGATCTATACCACTTGCTGCATTATAGTAAAGTTTAAAATCAAGCATGATGTTAGCCGAGAGTCTGCAACCAGTCAACCAAGGCACTGATCTTCTTTGTTATTTGGAACTTTAAAGGTATGGTTGGATTATCCTTTTTCCTGTTCAATACGGTTTGAATCAATTTGTATGTGATTATAAACCATTCTTACTGCATCTTCTTATCTGGATGTATAATGTTACATTAGGAAATTTAGGGGTAAGTGTCGATCCAGATCCCGATAAACCTTTATTAAGGGGATTCAAACGAAAGTCTGCAAGCCTGTCGATAGCCAGCAAAACAATAAATTAATGTTCTTCGGTATCTGGGATTTCAAAGGTTGATGTTCGTTTTATCTCCTGTACAAGAATTTGGTGGAGTTTAAAATTTTGTCATATGGCGTAGGCGCAGTTTTCGTGCAATTTCGTTCATTTCAAACTATAAAAAAGCAAGAGGTCGAGTAGTGTCCGAGCTCTGATATTTCACTGAAAAATGAACGATATGACTACTTTTTAAGTAAACGGCATTTTGTAGGCGTAGTAATGGTTCGGTTTTACTAATCGGCCATATTAATCTCCTCAGCGAGCCAAGATACACAAGTTTTATAGAGATGTCTTAATTTTATTCAAGTTAAAGTTACAACGGGAAAATGGATAGATAAAAATATTCTGTAAAATAAATTCTTGCTTGTATTTTTTTGGATATAGCAATTAAATCTATCTATGGAGTACCCTTGTAACCTTTTATGGACTTAACTAAAGACCACAAGCCGAAATAAGTGCTTCTATGGCCGTCTATGTAATATATCATAATTTTCGGGTATTTACGAATAGTGTCTGGCAGTGTAAGTATGTACATATCGTCACCTGAAAAATAACGTATCATCAAAAAATCCGAAATTGAGTGTCTTTTTGATTACACTTCACTACTTCAAATTACACACATAATATTACATATGTTCAACATTTTCAGGTTCTGCGGTCAGATATAAACCAGTTTTAACCAATATTAAAATTTTGTTTCACTCATGTTCCATTTTATTTCGTGTTTCATTCATGCCACTTTAAATTTCCGAAAATGTTGTTACGTTATTTTGCATTTCAGGTGACGATATGTATATTTTGTTTTTCTAACAACAAATTGAATGTTTAACGAGTTAACCCCACAGAAACAGTAGAACATAAAAGTATGTCACATACGGGTAATGAAAGGAAAACACGCCTCAGGGTTGTGAAAAACAATCACTTGTTTGTAAAGAAAAGCAAAGCCAAAGCCACACTCTACAGAAGTAAAAACAACTCAGAAGTAATTATTTCGAGCAATCAACATTTTTATAGCCTTATTATTGGGTAATTTTAATTGGTGCGTTCGTTTTATTTTTGTTTCCAACTGCCATATTCTTTTGACTGCGATTATATTCGTGCTCAAAATTATACCCGCAGGGTCTTAATTGAAATTTTTCTCAATGTGAGATACTCAGTTTGAGCTCTATGAAGCGAGGGGAGAGTGGCAAAATTGTAAGCGATAAGGATGTGAACAAATACATACACACCTTTTTGAATTAATGAATGAAAGAAGAAATGAAAGTAAAATAAACAACAAAAAAATTCGGTTGCACCGTAGTTTATATACAAAGGATTCCTTACAAGAACTTTAATCGGTATCGGGTTTGTATGGCAGCTATACGACTAGTTAGCGTATATATGATAGATACAGAAGGGTGTACAGGCATGACTAAATCGACTCAGCTGGTTAAGCAGATCAGTTAGGCTATATGTACTTCATAAGGTCTATGACGTTAATTTTTGCATGTTACAAACGTCTTGGGAAACTCAATATACGTTGTTGAGGGTATAGTAAAAATATATTTGAAAGTTGTGCATGTAATAGTTTATTAAAAAAGAGCAACTTCTGTGGATCTACTGACTGTGCATCGACTGATACTAAAAATTCATCAAGAATTAGTGTCAATTGAAATAGGGCTCCTTGATTCCTTTAAGTTTCTCCAGAACTCCTAAAGAACTATCTAACATCAAGGAGTATAAATACAATAGCTTTACAGCTTTCGAAAACAACAATCTTTAACTGCTGCAAGACTTTTAAATCTCTGAAAGCTTTAGTGAGAACCTATAACAGGTCAAAACTGCGATATTGTTCCTTGCTACTGGGATACTCTGAGCCGATTACAGCTGTATATTTTAATTCAATGCTTAGCTATGGTACTTTATGTGTTTGCGGTTAATGGAAATTTTTGGGCGTGGCAGTGGTTCCATTACACCCATCTACGACCTCGAAATTTTTTTTGTAGCAAGAAACCCACATACCTAGTTTCATCGAGATATCTCAATTATTACTCAAGTTACAGGTTGCATGGACAGAAGGACGGACAGAGAGTCATTTATACACACATATATAACACCATAGTTTTAGGTGATACGTACAACCGTTAGGGGCGCAAATCTCTAATACCATCGTACCTAACCTCTGAAGCAACTGGTTGCAAGAGTACAAAAATCAAGATAAACATATTTTATAGCGTGTAATAATCTGCACCTTTGAAGGGTATTATAGCTTTAGTGCATCTGAACTTAATGATTTTCTTGTTTTTGATTTTGCCTGAGACCGCAAGGGCAGGGTTTCTAAAGCTATTTGAATTTAGAATACCTGCATGCCCCAAAGTGAGATTTATGATGTTTTTGTAGATTGTATTGACGAAAAAGTGTCGTCTAAAACCTCTGGAACGGGTGCAACAGCCTCGCTTGTAGAATATTAGGTGCAATGATATCTGTGAGAACAAACGCTCTAGAAGTTATCCTCTGCCCCCGATCAATTTTTTTAGTTAAACTCGATATCACTACGGGCAAGTTATCATACTCTACCGTGTTAATAAACTTGGCAATGCGACCGAGAAAAGGAGACCCATGTGAAAGTAAACACAAAGTCCACAAATGGATATAACTGACCAAAGGTTCTGCAGTCGACAGCTTTAACGCGAAATCTACATATTCACTGACGGAACAAAGGCTGAAATAGCAAGAAGGGTGGCCTTCTTTTGTGGTAAACTATATGAAGAAAGTACATAAGTTCGAACTAAATGACTACGATTCAGATTTTCAAGCCAAAACAGAAAATGCAATTCCATAAATCTTCTAATGGATAGCCAAGCGATAATCAAAGCTATTCGTAGCGTTAATACTAAGTCTCACTGTGTTAGATTAGCAGGCAATAATTTGACTATCACCAGTAACTCGATTAATATCATCTGGGTTCCAAGTCATGTAGGAATAAGTAGAAGCAATGAGAGGGCAGACGAGTTACTCCACTCGGGGCAGCTGGAAACACAATTCCCTTAAGCTGTTCTAGATTCATTCATTCAGCTTCAAGAGTTGTTTGAAGTTATGCACTCTAAAGGAGTATCTCCGGTCTGGGAGCACTAGCAATACGGAGCATTCACAAAGTCATTTTGGGGCAGTGATTACGACGGACATAGCAAAAAGTTTCTGGTTCTAGGCAAAAGGGAACGGACTAATATTGTAGGGATCATCATAGGGCACATACCCTTAAGATCTCACCTTCAGAAAATGAGAAAAGTGTATTCGTCGGCATGCAGCGCATGTGCGGATGATGGTGAGCCTTCAGCACCTATGGGCTATATTCCACGGCTCACAAAACTCCAACTTAAAAAAAAAAAATCAGATTTTTCACTTAATGATAATTTTCAACCATCAACTTAAGACTCTTCAAACTTCCCTCATTTGTAGAAAAATCCTTCAAGAAGCTATCTTTAGCCGATGGCTTCCATTCGTCCGAACAATTGTTATATTAAGTACCGTTATTTCCCTGTACTATAAACGCAATAGTTAATGCATTGATTGCAAAATGAAGTCTTCAATTGAGTTTCGATTAAGAATTTAATTACGCCACAATTAAGCAATTCACACATCCTCAAATAAAAATAAACAAGCCTTGTCCGGTGGTAAGAGCTCAGGCAGCTTGTGGCCAACGGCTTGGTTGTCAAGGGCTGAGGGCCATCAAGCGGCGTATGAGCATGGTCAAACGAATACATACATACATATGGGAAAGTGTGAGTTTGAGTACTTAGGTGATCTTGTTTGTGTTTGTCCCCCTTGAATTCAGTTGAACTTGTTAATGCTTTTAGTGCACTTTTGTTACTTGCGCTCCACTATAGTTATTATTGTTTTACGCTCTGCCTCTCGCCGCCTCTCGTAATCGTTCCTTTCAGTTTTTCTTCCATTTTAGTAGCCTCGTTGGCAATATGTTTGTTGTCTTAGCAGCCATTTTAACAGCCATACTTACAAGCAGCCACACCAGCGCCCTTACAAACCCACGCCCGCACAGACGGGCACGAACATACTATATATTTACAAATTTAACACTTGCATGTAAGCTGTTGCTTTTGCTTCCAAACTAGCAATTTTTCTACGATTTCGCTGTTTGCTTTTGCTTTGGTTGCTTGAGCAAATTTCTGAGTTTGCTCGCCTCGCCTCAATTCGCACTGGTCAGCCGTTAATGCCTCGGGCGCTTAGTGTGTGAAATGATGTTGTTTTTGCTGTTAAAAGTTAGTAAGTTTCTCTTGAAATTGAAGAGAAATGTTTAGGCCATCCAAAAGTCATTACCGCTGAGCTAGTTTTTGGGTTAGTTACCTTTTGCACTTTCTTGTTCCTTTCACTAGAATTGCAGCACTGCGTACAATGAAGAATACCTCTTACAAACAATCTACCGTGACATTATTGTCGTCTCGCCACTTTATCAAGATGAGATGAAAACAGCTCTAAGGCGGATCAAGAACAACGAAGCCCCTGGGGCTGATGGCTTAGTTCTTAAAGGCTGGCGGCGAATCGGGAAGAACCTCTCAGAACCGTTCAATACCCGATAAGATTTTAGACAGGGTGATTTTTTACTGATAAGATATCATCAATTTTTGGGTAAGGATTCTAAGAATCTACCACTTGCAGAATTCATCATTTGATGAACGATAATAAATTGAAAATCAAACTCCGCATTCCAAACAATTGCTGGGACATTATGCTAGGGGTATGCGAATCCAGTTCGATTCGAGTCAAATATCGAATATTTCGAAACAGCTCTTCGAATTATTCGAAGAAGTAAAATCTCAAATAGATTATTCTATTGCAGTAATAGAACAAAATTAAAGAAAATAAAACTATTATTTAATTAAAATTGATTTAGACATTTATTAACAACAACATAGTAAAAAATAACCAATGTTTGATTTTTTGAATATTTGAAACGAGAATGACAGATGTACGTCAGATGCATGAACGAGATTCAGATACTACTGGCGCTAATTAAAAAATCATGAAAATAGTCAAATATTAAAACTATTCGAATAATCCGAATATACGGGTCGAATCTCGGATCGAATAATTCGGTTCGATTCACGTCGAATAATTCGAAATTTTGAATATTCGCATGTCCCTACATTATGCCTCCAGTCCTGCTGATGAAAGTAAATGTATGTGTTTAAATGTATCAACGTATATTTTTGTGTATGTATAGTATATGTGTGTATGGGTGTTCTAAGTTGTTGCTTTAAGAGCCACTTATCTGAAGCGATTTTTCTTTGTCCAAATAAATGTAATAAAAATAGCGAACACCAGCTAGCAACCAACAGCCAGCAGCCGCCAAGTAGTCAGGCAACCAAGTTAAAGCAATTTATTCGTAGCCAAGGCATTCATTGCGTTTTGAATAGATCTACCAAACGTGCAACAACAACTACAAATATTTTAGAATTTTCCTATATATTTATTTTCGTTAGATGTTTTTGCTATTGTAGTTGTCGACTCGCATTACTTTCAGCAGGGGTAATAATTAAGCGCGAACTACACAGAGCTTCCAACGCTCGCAGACTGTAACGTGCTCGCAAGTGATGGTTGTTGGAGAGGGAGAGTGCGGGCTAGTGAGTTGATGCCATGGAGTCTAGAATACATACACATGTGGACCTATACTGTGGGCTTAGTTATCTTTCTTCTTTCTTATATATCTCATACATATATGTACATACATATAAAAATGAATCGCAAAATGTGTTGGTAAGCGCATAACTCAATAACGCCTGGACCAATTTTGTCAATTCTTTTTTTAAAATGTTCTTTGAGGCTCAAGGAAGGTTTTTAAGGCAAGAAAAATTCGAATAATTGCCGGAAAACTCCTAAAACCAGCCCTTTTCTTTTTCCCATACAAACGAATGAATGTTTATTTATTAGTAACGCTGAGAGAACTACTGAACCAATCTTTAAATAAAATTTAAAAATAAATAAACCTGTATGCTTTTTGTGAGGAAAAGTCGGAAAATTGGACAATTCCGAAAAATTAAATTTTTCCATACAAATTTTTTTTTTCAATTTTTTTGTTTTGTTTTTCAATTATTTGAATCGTTCAAATTTGTCGTTTGTTTCAAATATTTTTGAAAATTATTCAGTGAAAATGTTACGTGTTTTGCACACACAGTGATTGAAATTGGCTACGGTCGGCGTTCTTTATGGCATCAACTTACATTAGCAGCCCAAGGCACATGACCGAATACTCCCAGGATGCGATGACATACGTGCGGTATTGTATATGTGGTGCTGTTAGATGCTAGATGTAAGATTAATGTTTTAAGAGGCAAAAGAGAGGTTTGCCGCACGCATACATTCTTCTTTGGATGGTGGATGGTGGTTACAGCATCAATTGATAAAACCATTTCTGCGGAAATTCCTGATCCAGAGAAAGATCCAGTATTATACGAAGTGGTGGAAACCAATATGGTTCATGGACCTTTCATCCACTACGATCCCTTTTCGGTTTGTATATCTGACAATAAATGCACGAAACACTATCCATGTGCTTTTCTCTCGGAAACACAAACTGAAAATATCCCCTCTATCTGCATCGCTCACCAGATAACAATGACAGAACATTCAGCATTCAATTTAGAAGAGTGAATATCGAAGCTGACAACACATGGATCGTACTATGTATATTCCCCATTGTTGTTTAATTCACATTCAAAACTTATATCAATGTTGAGTATTGCAGTTTGGTGTGAAATCTATATAATGCGTTTGTAAGTACGTCACCAAAGGAAGCAATACGATACGGTCGATACATGAACCGCAATAAAACGCTTCACGCCGTTGTGCGTCTTGCAGTTAATTTGGAGAATGGCCAAAGAGTGTAATTCAACCCAGATAATACAGTACAGCCAGTAGAAACACCGCCAGCAACAAAATTAACATTTACGAAGATTTTCTCAACTTTCGTCAGTGATCCATTTGCGAGAACATTGCTCTATTCGGAAATATTTGATATTATACCTGGAATGCATCGTCAAAGAAATAGTTACGCAGAAAGCAAGGCCAACTAGTAGATGGTCATCCAGGTGTGTTATGAACTAATGCATTAGGACTAATTTATACAATCTACCCGAAAAACGACGATTGTTTCTACCTTCGGTTGCCATTGATTAATGTACGCGGTTCAACTTAATTTGAGTCATTGCGTACTGCGAATGGTACGGTGTCTGCGAGTTTTGGAGAAGTAAGCAAGCAATTACAATTGCTGGAAAATGTCAATCACTGGAATACAAATGAAGTTCGTACACTTTTCGCGATAATCATTTCGACAAACATATGTATCAACCTTCAAATCCGCACCTATTATGGGATACGAACAAAAATAACATTGCCGAAGACATCGTCTTCGCTAAATCTTGGAAATGGGTCAATTCCGGTTGATACTTCCGGTGGTTTGATGTCAATTCCATTCGCCGCTTATCAATTCATGAAAGATGAACTCATCACGAATGTTCGGCCATTGCCAAAATATCGTAACTACGATTCCTTAAGTGCACGCCCAATGTTAACTGCCAAAAATACCGAAGTTGGTGACTTAAACTGGAAGATTCAAAGTCAAATTCCGGCAGACTTGCGCTCATACAAATAGATCGATCGTTTTGACAATGAAGACGACGCCGTGAATTATACAGTGGAATTTCTAAATTTTTTGGAGAGGCTTGGTAATATGCCACCGCATCATTTGCGTTTCAAAGTTCGATCTGTCGTTATTATGTTCCGCAATCTGCGCTATCGAATACAAGGGGGAAGAATGCTTGATTCTAATAATTCCTTTGAGTTATAACGATTTGCCATTTCAGTTCGAACGTATTCCGTTTCCAGTGAAAATTGCATTTGAGATGACAATCAACAGAAAACAAGGATAGTCGCATAGTGTGTAGCATAAATTTGGAAATGCTCTGTTTTTCACACGGTCAGATATATGTACGTGGCGTACTCACGAGTTGGAAAACCATCTTTTCTGTATACCGGAACAAAAACCAAAAAATTTTGTTTATCATTGAAAAAAAATGCAACGTTAAATTTAACTTTCTTTTCATTTCAAAACACGTAATTTCAGGCACGACAACGGCTGCGGTGTCAGCTAGTTTTTAATATGGTTTTTTAAGCAAAATAAAATAGCTCGGATGGTTCCAAGCAGATCACTTACAGTAAAAAGTGTAGAGCATCCAGCAATAGATACATATAGAATATATTGAGGTTTGTTCCTCTTTCTCTCTGTCACAACGACTCCCATAGACCGAGTATTCTGCTAAAATATATGTAATGCTGGGAGTTATTGAGACTGTGTGATTCCTATTTAGATACATGAATTCAAGAGCCTAAATCCGGTCTGTAGACGCAGGATAAGATGTCGGTTAGATCCATATTGGTGCTTCTTGAGCTTGTAGTGCCTAGTGTACAAGTAAAATGCGATGTTTAGCTGGCGTTTGTCTCTCGGAAGGTTGATAACATTTTTAAGCCTAACTACCCATTAGCACTTTTACTTCGCGTATACCTTGGAGCTGTTGCCAATACTCTTTTCTTATTGCGGAGCAGCTCCTTTATGATATGACAACCAACCGCAATACATAGTTCCAGTTCCACAGGAGCGGGCAACCTTGTCAGTCAGTTCATTACCGGCTCTACTTTTGTGAACTGGCTCTGGGTGCCGAGATGAACTTAGTTGGGGCATGATAGGTTTTTTAGACTTTATCAGGATTTCACTTTTCTGCTTTTGTACCTTTGGCTATGTTCACATGATGCTTCCACAGAAGAGTGGAGTTCAGGGTGAGACGTAGATATTTGACCACATGAGTCATGTCTAACTCTCTGCCGTCAAAGATAAGTTTCCTGAGTCCAGCAAAAGATGAGACTAAAGGCTTGTAATTTATGGACTTTTGCAAACTTTTCTATTGTCGAACGGCTTAGATTCCTAAAAATCCAATCCTTGGACAACCTTTAGACCATACCGAATCAATTTGCTGATTGAGGATTTTCACAGGGTTCGAAGTCTGTTAAGGGACGTAACAGCATATGTAATGTCTCCTTAATAATTTATACACGTATTAAAGCATTTTAAACCCAAAATATGAGAGCTGAAACAGTTTCGCTTCTCTCTTTAACCCTTTCACCCCTGAGTTTTTTTTCGAAATCAGACGGGTTTTTCATCATTACGACAGCAAATACTGTAGTATGACTAAAATATAAAATGTTTGGCATACCTGAAAAATCGGATATCCTTACGGTTATCCTGGGATATATAATCCCAATAACGTTTATAGGTGGGACGCATAAGTCCCAATAATACCAAAAGGAACAAAAAATGAAATATCAACTTTTAATAAAAAATAATGGATTTCACTGTTTATTCATTTTTCCTTTTACAAATTTAAGTCATTTGTGAAAAGAAGCAAAGCATTTAAAACATAAAGCGTTGTTGCATCCAGAACAGACGAATTTGGTTCTGGTCTCCTTATTTTGTGAAGTGCAATGAAGGCATCGGCGACGAGAAGGCTGTTCAATAGGAAGATGATCGCCAATATTTAAACGTTCAGTTCGTGATCGCTTTGCTGGTCTTCCCCCACATTGACGTGTTGTGAGCTTTTTGTGCTTTATTCCTTCAGCTATCATTGACTCGGCTAATGGCACAATAAATTGAATGAGCGAAATTTTACGGCGTTGACGTTGTGTAAATATAATCCAAGCGTTAACCACAGCTAGCATAAAAATCTTGTAAAATACCTTTTTCCACCATTTTTGCGACTTACGATTCATATCGTATATTGCAGCCTTCTGATCTGCTAAGTCTACGCCCCCCATTATACGATTGTAGTCTGCAATAGCTAGTGGACAATCAACTTCTAATTTAGAACCATCTTTTTGTTTTCGGCTAACTTTAGTTATAGTAGGCATATGACAGTTAGAAACAAGAAGACTTCTTTCGAATCCATCCATCGGGCAGCCATTATACCATAGTAATTTATTTGGAATTGACTTTCTGATCGTTGTAGACGTCCACTAAATACAGGAGTCTCTTTGCGCGTTCGTATATATGTACCAATCGCAGGGAATGGTATGGTCTTTAGCAAATTCATTGAGGTGAAAAACCTATCAAACGCTAAAACAACATTTTGCTCACGAATGCCTGCTGTCAAGTTTTCTACAATCCGTTCTCCCAGAGTTCCATTCAGATTAGAGGATGTGTCTTTTCCGGTATATACATTCAAGTCATAAGTGTAGCCTGTTTTGGCATCACAGCGCAGCCATAATTTTATCCCTCTCTTTATTGGCTTCAAAGGCATATACTGTTTCAAACTTGAGCGACCCTTGAATTTTGCCATACACTCGTCTATGGATTGCGCACTACTTTCACTTCGCGCTGCTGGGAATGTTTTTTTTATGCATGATACAACTTCCGATATATAATAATCCTTAGCTGCATTATCGGGCTTATTACAATCATTAAAATACATCTTGGCCATCAGTAAAGTGAAACGATCGCGAGAAATACTCTTTTTTATCATATAGTTTCCCATAGATTCATTTTTACTCCAATAATCAGCAACTGATGGTAAGTGGTTGTACTGCATTACCAAAGTGACTCCTAAAAAAAGCATAATTTCGTACTCGTCGGTAAGAGCACGCTTTGCAGATTTTTCTCTGTTTAGTATTTGAATCCTTTGGTTTGTGCACTCGGCAATACGTATGTATTCAAAATTTAGTGGTTTAGAGACGTGAAACGGGATTTTAAGTTAGTGTGAACATTTTAAATGCGTCTTTGTGATGTGATATGATATTGCGAAGTGACGTGTTATTTAAAAACTTAAAATTTCATGTTTTAGCGATGTGGAATGAAATTTTGGGTTAGTGTGAAGATTTTAAGTACGTAACTGTAATGTAATATCATATGATGTGTTGTAATGTAATACAGGTATGTGACTTAAAGTGATACGCTGATAACTGCAAGTGTTTTTATAATTTTTGTTACGAAGTTCTTTAAATTGTTAAAATGCTAAATAAAATACACTTTCATAAATCAAGTGCAACCACTGTGCCCAACCGAGCACATGTGTGTGTAAGTTTGTTTCTTAAAACAAACCCTTTGGGCGGCTTCAGCTGCTTGAGTGGCTATATCGGTAAACACCATGCGTAAAAGTAGTACATATGTATATATAAAAACATGTAAACATTTTTTCTACTGTAAATGGCTGCACATTAATATTTGTGGGACTGAAATCTGCGGTAATTAGTGCCAAGCAGCATTGTTAAGGGAATTTGAGCGCCACTGTATGCACTCTCTCTTTGCTAGAGTTTGTAGTAAACTCGTTTGTAAGTCTGTGCAAAATTACTCGTATTTTAAGAGTGGTGAATAAAGTGCAAAAGCAGGCTAATTGGTCATATAATGTTTTTTTTTAATTGGCATCAATGAATTTTTTAGTGGATTTTTTTGATATAAAACATTTAATGAAACTTAAGATAGTTTTTGGGAAGCTGGTTGTGTGAAAGGCCGCTTTGAATGCATATTTTTCTATAAGATTTTACCGATATTTCACAAGTAATATTATCGACTTCGACAAAACTTTTGTCGATATTTTCTATATAATATTCGGATTTTGATATAAATTTTATCAATATTATTCAATTAATGTTATCGATACTTTTAATGTATTTTGTTTAATTTCTTATAGTTTTATTCATCATGCAATATTTATTCTTCTTCTTCTTAATTGGCGTAGACACCGCTTACGCGATTATAGCCGAGTTAACAACCGCGCGCCAGTCGTTTCTTCTTTTCGCTACGTGGCGCCAATTGGATATTCCAAGCGAAGCCAGGTCCTTCTCCACTTGGTCCTTCCAACGGAGTGGAGGTCTTCCTCTTCCTCTGCTTCCCCTGGCGGGTACTGCGTCGAATACTTTCAGAGCTGGAGTGTTTTCATCCATCCGGACAACATGACCTAGCCAGCGTAGCCGCTGTCTTTTAATTCGCTGAACTGTGTCAATGTCGTCGTATATCTCGTACAGCTCATCGTTCCATCGAATGCGATATTTGCCGTGGCCAACGCGCAAAGGACCATAAATCTTTCGCAGAATTTTTCTCTCGAAAACTCGCAACGTCGACTCATCCGCTGTTGACATCGCCCAAGCCTCTGCACCATATAGCAGCACGGGAATTATGAAAGACTTATAGAGTTTGGTTTTTGTCTGTCGAGAGAGGACTTTGCTTCTCAATTGCCTACTCAGTCCGAAGTAGCACCTGTTGGCAAGAGTTATCCTGCGTTGGATTTCTAGGCTGACATTGTTGGTGGTGTTTACGCTGGTTCCAAGATAGACGAAATTATCTACAACTTCAAAGTTATGACTGTCAACAGTGACGTGAGTGCCAAGTCGTGAGTGCGACGACTGTTTGTTTGATGACAGGAGATATTTCGTCTTGCCCTCGTTCACTGCCAGACCCATTCGTTTTGCTTCCTTGTCCAGCCTGGAGAAAGCAGAACTAACGGCGCGGGTGTTGAGGCCGATGATATCAATATCATCGGCATACGCCAGCAGCTGTACATTCTTATAGAAGATTGTACCTGCTCGATTAAGTTCTGCAGCTCGAACTATTTTCTCCAGCAGCAGACTGAAAAAATCGCACGATAGGGAGTCGCCTTGTCTGAAACCTCGCTTGGTATCCTGACGGAGCTTTTGGTGCCGCTCAACGTCAGTTTACACAGCCGTATCAGTTTTGCGGGGATACCAAATTCAGATCTCGCGGCATAAAGGCAGCTCCTTTTCGTGCTGTCGAAAGCAGCTTTGAAACCGACAAAGAGGTGGTGTGTGTCGATTCTCCTTTCACGGGTCTTTTCCAAGATTTGGCGCATGGTGAATATCTGGTCGGTTGTTGATTTGCCAGATCTAGAGCCACACTGATAAGGTCCAATCAGTTTGTTGACGGTGGGCTTTAATCTTTCACACAATACGCTCGATAGAACCTTATATGCGATGTTGAGGAGGCTTATCCCACGGTAGTTGGCGCAGATTGTGGGGTCTCCTTTTTTATGGATTGGGCATAGCACACTTAAATTCCAGTCGTTGGGCATGCTTTCGTCCGACCATATTTTACAAAGAAGCTGATGCATGCTCCTTATCAGCTCTTCGCCGCCGTGTTTGAATAGCTCGGCCGGCAATCCATCGTCCCCTGCCGCTTTGTTGTTCTTCAGGCGGCAATTGCTATTCGAACTTCTTCATGGTGGGGTAATGGAACGTCTGCTCCATCGTCATCGATTGGGGAATCAGGTTCGCCTTCTCCCGGTGTTGTGCTTTCACTGCCATTCAACAGGCTGGAGAAGTGTTCCCTCCATAATTTAAGTATGCTCTGGGCATCGGTGGCTAGATCACCTTTGGGGGTTCTACAGGAGTATGCTCCGGTCTTGAAACCTTCTGTAAGCCGCCGCATTTTTTCGTAGAATTTTCGAGCATTACCCCTGTGGGCCAGCTTATCAAGCTCTTCGTACTCACGCATTTCGGCCTCCTTCTTTTTCTGTCTGTAGATGCCTCTCGCTTCCCTTTTCAGCTCTCGGTATTTATCCCATCCCGCACGTGTTGTGGTCGATCGTAACGTTGCGAGGTACGCAGCCTGTTTTCTCTCCGCTGCGACACGGCACTCCTCGTCGTACCAGCTGTTCTTTTGCACTTTCCGAAAACCAATGGTTTCGGTTGCAGCTGTAGGAAGGAGTTTGAAATGCCGTCCCACAGTTCCCTTATACCGAGTTGTTGACGAGTGCTCTCAGTGAGCAGGAGTGCAAGCCGAGTAGAAGATCTTTCGGCTGTCTGTTGTGATTGCGTTTTTTGCTGCACAGAGGCGGGTGCGAATTTTGGCTGCAACAATATAGTGGTCCGAGTCGATGTTAGGACCTCGGAGCGCACGCACATCTAAAACACTGGAGACGTGTCTTCTGTCTATCACAACATGATCGATCTGGTTGGTGGTTTTTCGATCCGGAGACAGCCAGGTAGCTTGATGTATCTTCTTATGCTGGAATCTAGTACTACAGATAACCATATTTCGGGCCCCGGCGAAGTCGATCAGCCTCAACCCATTTGGGGATGTTTCGTCGTGGAGGCTGAATTTACCGACCGTAGTGCCAAAGATACCTTCTTTGCCCACCCTGGCATTAAAGTCGCCAAGCACGATTTTGACATCGTGGCGGGGGCATCTCTCATAAGTGCGCTCCAAGCACTCATAAAAGGCATCTTTGGTCACATCGTCCTTCTCTTCCGTCGGGGCGTGGGCGCAAATCAGCGATATGTTGAAGAACCTCGCTTTGATGCGGATTGTGGCTAGACGTTCATTCACCGCGGCGACGGAGTCTCTCTTTATTAGCTAACATTTTTTTCGACTTTTTTAATCATTTTACTTACACATGTTTATTTGAAAAATAAATTGAAATACATTGGTTTTAAACAATTTTTCAAAACCTTTTTACCATCTTTTTTCAATCGAATTTGATAATAATAAGTACCTGTTTTTAAAAATTTCAACCGAAATTTTTGTCGATAAAAAATTATAGATAACTCTTCATCTGAAATATTATTTAACTAATTGTGTTTAAAAACCATTGGTTTTAAAAACTTCGAGAACACAATTATATATATATAGTGAGTTTAGTAAATATGTTAATATGTGACGGTTTGGTATTTTATCGATTTTTACGAATTTGTTTTCGATATTGATCTTAAAAATAATTATGAACTTGTTCCAACTATCTTTTATTTCTATGGAAATTTATATATTAATACGTAGATGTGAAATTTTCTTACATACGGTGATTAAAATTTTCATCGATTTTTAAATTTATTATCACATTAAAAATTTGCTGCATTGTTGATCTTAAATATAATCTTTAATTGTAATATGACGATGGTTTCAATCAAACATTATCGATTTTTTATCGATCGAATGTTTGCAGTAATTGATAATTATCGATTCGTTTCGTATTATCGATAAGTATTTTACTTTATTGACTATACATGTAAGTTAATAGTTGCCACCAAATAATAAAGACACGCTCATTTGAATTGTCAAGTTGAACTCCAAATTTCTTTATTCAATACATTTCTTTTTATACAAAATTTTTGCTTATTACTATAAGCTTACATATGTACGAATTCTTACTTACTAGTACTTAATTCTATATACTTTATAATGCTAACGTAAGCAATAATATAGCGAAACAGTAAACCTCAGTTTGTTCAAGAAACGGCTTACATTGCGGTGGCACGACTTCCGCTCTGGTTTAGTGCCGACGGAATGTGCTGTTGTTGTAATTTTTGGAATTTAACTTTATTGAGCAACATTCTCGTCAGTATACTCGTGTTTTGCTAGCTACGACAACTTTGTTGTTGTATATTTCGTTAGCTATGCTACCTGTGATAACTTGTATAAACAATACTACGTTAACATTTTTGCGCTTTCCTCGTTGATAACTTCCGCAAATTATCGATGAATTTGTGTTAAAACTTGATGGTTATTTACAAAAGGCATATATTTGATGACATGCTCGATGTTGAAAGCGTTTTGGCCTGTCGATATTCAATAAAGTGCTTTAGTTAATATTGAAATACATTTTTTATGATTGATCTTCTTCGTAACTTTCATAATGGCATTCTATTTTTTTGATACACTTTATATAATATTTGTTGCCTATTGATTTTACTTAATTACTTTCATTAGAAAATTATCGATGTATATTTAACATTTTTCATGTCTAATTTCAAATAATTTATTTCTCTACTCTCTTCTCTTTTAAAATGCAAATGTACATAAATATTATGTATTCTATCCAATAATCGAAAATGCCCACAATATCTATCCTAATATTTGTACCACACCATCAATTCTGTTTACCAGCATTTGTGCCAAAAAGTATTTATTTATTTATACGAATTCCCCCTCAGTAGAGATAAAATGCTTTTGGGTAGACTATAATTGCTGAAATCTCTTGAATTTGGCTTTATTCAATTTACTAAAATTCAATTCAACTCAATTCAATACAGAACTAATTTATGGGAAATTGAACTTATCAAACAGTTTTCTTGCAACGAATTTTCAAAAATTCACACACACAAACATATTTTACATTTACTGATGTTGAATGCTAAAAATGTAAAATTCTATGAGTAGTTCTGAGTAGTAAAATTTGATTAAAAATTCATATCACTTGGCTGGTGGTGTGTAATAATTGAGTGTTAACCGTTTTTTGCCCTATTAGGTACAATAGACCTACATATGTCAAATATCATATTAAAAAAGAAATGTAAATAGGTATACCGTGTAACAAAAAAACATAGAGGCTGTTAGGAACATCGCAGAACCTTAAATTTCATTCTAGGAACATCGCTGGTAAAAAAGTTTACAAACTAGGTTGCCACCTATGTGTATTTAGCAATTTAGAACTCGTTAGAATGCTAAATTACAATATTGTTGATATAAAAATTGTTATTTATTGGTGGCATATGCTTTGAAAATGTTTTCACTAATGTAAAAATTAGTAGAGTTGCCACCTAATAATTTGTGAAGAAAAATTAAATAAATAAATGAAAGTAAAAAATTAAAAAACGAATTTATAAGAAGGTGCAGGTGGGCATATGACATCTTCTAACCAAGTGTTGCCATATGTTTTCAAAATTATAAATCTTAAATGTATTTAAATTTTTATAACGGTTTGTTTTATTTACTGCTCTTAAATAATAATTATTTTTTTGTTTAAAGTGACATTTTTCCATTCAAATTAAAATCTACTGGGACAGATTGCCAAGATTATGGAAAGGAGCGAAAGGCAAATAGGCAAGTTTTCTACATGCACTGTCTTGAAAAGACTTATAATTGATTGAAATACAGTCAAATTAGATTTTGTATATATTGTTGTTGTTGTTTTCAGTTTTTGAATGTGTATGCGTATGTGTGTTGTTGTTACTTTCCATTTCAGCTACCACAAATACTACACTTTTATCTCACTGAACCACATACATACATGTACTGTATTTTCCCATCACATCAATTTCCAGTTTTTAATTTAATTTTAATTCCGCATTCTTCCACTTCAGCACAGCACCAATAAACAGTGTTGCATTTTATGCTATTTGCCAAGTTGAAATAAATTTAAAAAACCCTGTTGCAGGCTGTTGATTGGCATTTACTTTTCGGCCTGCAGAGTGTGTGGAAATTTAAATTTTCCATCAACAAGTTATATTGCCAGTATTGTTGTTACCTTTGTAACTCCTTTTACTGGCCATAATGTGAGTTACAACAACGCAAATGTGCGCTTTAGTAGCAATCAACTGTGTAAGGCAATCAGCCGATGAGTTAGTGGGTCCGGCAAATGGCGGTGCGACGATTTGGTAGCTGCAGCAGTGGTCAACTGCAAACGCCATTATCAACAACGGCAGTGTTGGCGCGGCGAATGGGCTTTAGTTAGTACTTTCTCTTTTTTAAATACAATTTTTAACATTTTTTGTAAGCTGTTGTAATGCGTATTTGTAATATTTTTTTCTGCGCAATTGATGTAGACTTCAAGCCCGAAATTTAAAACTAGTATTGGATATGTATTTATGTAAGTATGTACCACAATGTGTTAGCATAAAGATAAGCAATTTATAATCAATTTACTTAACTTAAATTTTCAATTAATTCATCTACAATTTTCGGGATTTTAAAGTAAGAAAAATCAGAAATCCGAAATTTTTCAGAATCAATTAATTCAAATCAAAATTTTGGGATTTTAAATTTAAAGACAATGGGATCCAGAAAACCCTAGGAATTTATATATTAAAGTCAATTTATTTAACTAAAATTTTCGAGATTTTTATTAAAATAAAGTCGGGATGTCCAATATGTATAGCATTTATTTAAGTCGAAATTTCGTGATTTTAAATAAACTATATCGGTATCTGAAAATTTTCGAAGTTTTTATAATTGCTTTTAAACTACTGTTAAACATAAAAATCTTAAGAAAAATGAAAATATTACTTCGTTATAATTAGTAATTGATGGAGACTATTTTCGTAACTTTCCAAGCATTATGCATTCAAAATTTTTACGGTTTTACGTACAAATATATGCCAAACATTTTAAATCAACTCAAAATACTTTAATAACACTAATCCCAAAATTTCGGGATACCGAAAAAAGATCGGGGTTTCAATATTTAGCTTTATAATACTGATTCAGCAACAATTTGCATTTGGTTGCATATACACACTCCACCAACACGCCGTCAGAGAGACGGTTACCGAGTGACGTCTGATGAAAGGCTTTTTAGCACCTTTTTATTGTACAAAGTACTCATAGTATTTATAGTGTGCTACAGCAAGCGTTCCTTCCATTTTATCACTAGTGTTTTCAATTGGTTTGTTTTTTCATTTTCTTTGCTGCTATCATATACGCTGGCGTGGTTTCCTTGTTTTTGTCTTGTTACTCATCATATGTTTCACCGTTGTGCCAGTAAAAATGTATTACTTTGATTAAATGCAAATTAGAGTTTTTACCCAGAGGGATGTTGAACATACATATGTAAAAATAAACATGAAAATAAACATGGCTAAAATTGTTGATACTCGCTCGCACATATTGAAAAGGCATTAGCTGAACATTTACATTGAAATTTGAGCATATACATTACGTAAATATATGCATACTGTGGACATTTGCTCGCAGAAATACAGTGGTGTTTTAAGCATGAAATACAGTTAAAAAATATTTTTGGTACGTTACAAGACTAGGCAAAGTTTTAAAGCTCGTTGATCAATGTTTTCTTCCAAAAAATTATGAACTTGAAGCCTTCACATATTTTTGCATAAGTACGCTTATTCAGAAAAAGGTTTTCATTGAGTGATACTGTTGAACTATAGATCTTAAGCGTTTCCTTATTGCTTTCTATTGTATGTAGTCAGTTTTCTGCACGAAGTTAGACGCCACTAATTTACGAGAGACTTGAAAGTTATTCAGCTCATATGGGTGCGCTTTCAATTTTCTGAACTCCAAATTAGACTTATACTTATACTATATTGTGGCATTCTACATCTTAGGATCTTGGATTTACGGAAGTTATTTAAGGCTTGTTTTAGTTAATTTTCTCATTTCGCTTCACTCCCTTTTTATTAGTTGAAGTTTCACAAGATAAGAAGTCAAAGTATCTCAATGAACCACTGGCGTATCCTAACAAAAGGAAAATTACACTGCTGCAGTCTACGTCTAAGTTCAGTTGGTTTCGAAGGAATGATAGCTTAATTTATTATTCTCTAAGAACATATCTCCCAATGTTAAGAAATTGAACATGTACGAAGGTTAAATTGTAAGTGTCGATACTAGTCCATTTTAAACTCAAATTCTGGTTGTGCTAGAGTTGAGATTTTGGTTCTCTACAAATTTGATTTCACATTTGTTGCTTTAACTTAAGCTCGAACATCATCCAGCATCGGATTTGTGTTCAGTTTCGGTTCCTATCCAAACTCAGTATATGTTTATGTTAAGGTCCAGCTTAAGACATAGGCGAAGACGCATTTTAAGTTTAAAATTCTATAATTAACATGTTTGTTCATCGTGATTTCACATCAGCTCATATTTAGTTGCAAGTCCAATTCTTGCTCTGGCTTATGTCTTGGATGAATTACCGGTTTTGGAAATTTGGTCCGATCAAGTCGCACAAAATAGCTGTAATACCAACTGACTTATCCGAATAAAGTCCTTGTACGAATAACTCGTTGATTTGACAAGATATTTTCACGAAATATGACATGCATTGTCGTAAGAAATCTAAGTCTTTATATGGAATTTTTTTTTATAATAAGATATGTAAAAATAATATATTACACAAATAAGCCTTTTAAGCCATCGTACAGATTCTTCTACATGGCAGCGTTATCAAAAACTCGAAAAACCCTCCATGTTAGTATAAGCGCATAACAAGAGCAGCACACAGACATGCCATTAGACAAATTAAATGACAACGAAACGTTTACACAAACCAAACGATAGATACACAGCAGGAATCAGTAAACAGGAAGCGACAAATAAATACAGAAAATGTGTAAATAAAGTCTTTTTCAATAATAATAAAGCAAAAGTGCGGAAAACAATTAAAAATTCCATATTTTATGCACACACACGCAAACAAAACTGAAGTTTACATGGTGGGCGGCCGCGGCGTATACGTAATCTATTTGAATTTCGGTTGTGGCGCAAATGTGCTATGCCTCCGCAGCAACTTTATACGCTCGAGATGTTCATGTCACATTAATGACCTGCAAACATTTTACATTGTTGTTTATGTTGTTGTATTTTTAATGCTGGCACTTTTATTATCAGTGCTGCTGTGTGCCGCGATTCAAAATATCTGCTCTATCTCTGCTTGCTCGCGCGTTACCTTTCGCCATTTGATCTTTTAAATGTCAATTTATGCGCTCACAGCTCGCGTAGTTGTTGTTGTAGGCGGTGTTTTTTTCCTCGCATTTTAAATCATTAAATTATTAATTTATTTATGACATTTCACTATAGCTAACAGAGCGCCGGAGCAGCAGAGCGTCGTCTTGGCTTTGCTTGCTTTCTGGTTTTCCTTTTTTTGCCTTTTGTTTTTATTACTTTTGCATTTTGCCTTTATTGTTTTTCGTTTGCTGGGCTTGCTGCTTTCCATTTTCCAGCCGCACAGCTTCACGCTTTATTGGTAGCCATAAACAAATATTTATGGGAGCTTACAAACACAAATATACACTCACGTATATGTATAGTGCAAGCTTGCAAGCTCAAATTACACAGCTACATAAATACTTCAGTTTTGAGAAGACTTTCATAATTTATTTATACCGTAATGTTGGCTAAAGGAGGATGGAGTCATGTGTAGAAGTTCACGCAAGTGAGGAAAGTTCTCTGGTCGCCATTCACTTAGAAGTGGCCAGAAACGATTCTTTTACATATGACACGACTTCCGGTCTTTGACCAAGTCTCCACTGGGTAGCCTAAGAACATCCGTTTGAAGGCGAGCTAAAGTGAGAAGGCGAAACATTCCCTGCATAGGGTTGTGCGCTGGGTTTGGGACCCGCCACGTAAAAAAAACACCCCCAATGAAAAAGCATAAACATTACTCTTGCCAACAGGTGCTACTTCGGACTTAGTAGGCAATTGAAAAGTAAAGTCCTCTCTCGACGAACAAAAACCAAACTCTATAAGTCGCTCATAATTCCCGTCCTGCTATATGGTGCAGAGGCTTGGACGATGTCAACAACGGATGAGTCGACGTTGTGAGTTTTCGAGAGAAAAGTTCAGCGAAAGATTTATGGGCCTTTGCACGTTGGCTACGGCGAATATCGCATTCGATGGAACTATGAGCTGTACAAGATATACGACGACATTGATCAGCGAATTAAAAGACAGCAGATACGCTGGTTAGGTCATGTTGTCCGGATGGACGAAAACACTCCAGCTCTCAAAGTATTCGACGCAGTACCCGCCGGGGGAAGCAGAGGAAGAGGAAGACCTCCACTCCGTTGGAAGGACCAAGTGGAGAAGAACCTGGCTTCGCTTGGATTAACCAATTGGCGCCACGTAGCGAAAAGAAGAAACGACTGTCGCGCTGTTGTTAACTCGGCTATAATCGCGTAAGCGGTGTCTACGCCAATTAAGAAGAAGAAAAATGTTGGCTGAAATTTATTCAAAGTTGTTTAAATGTAAATTATAGCCTTGGCAATTTGGCCTTAATAGCGCCAACTTCAAAGCCCAGCACAGCACAGCAGCGGAGAGCAGAGCAAAGCAGCGTATAGTGAATTCTCCGCTCGGCTATAAAGCGTGTGTATTTTAAGTGCTCTTTAAAGTTTATGTTCATTGCAGGTAATGCTGAGTGTTTATGACTTCTTACATATACGAGTATATGGATGTTGCCAATGCTGTATGTATTATACGGTATAACAAGAAAAAATGTTAGTAAACTACCATATCAGAAGTTATAGTAGCCTTCTCAAATACGTTTCGTATAGCTTCAGAAGGTATAAATTGATCTATCAGTTTGAATGTAGATATATAGTAGTGATCCGATCTGATGATAAACTTTGTCACCATATCTTGCAAATAAAAAAGCTTTCCATACAACCACTTGTATTTCATCGATCAGTTTGTATGGCCACTATTTTTTAAATTGGGCTGATATCGGTGGTTCTGGAAAATAAGCAGGTCCTTAAGGAGAAGAAGACATATATATCCTAAAGGCTTCCGATGTTTTCTATTGGGTGTTAAAAACTTCGTGGCTAAGTTCTTATTCCGTGTTCAGGATCTAATATACGTTAGTATCGGTTTTTAGATTACTAAGGTGTACATAAATAATAAAATAAATAAAGTATCTTTCTCTAAGTTCTATTTAGTTAGTTTTGTGGCATAAATTGATTATTTTGTGAGAATTTGCGGCGTAGAGTTGCTTCAAAATCAAAAACAGAGAAAAATATTTTTCACATTAGCTTCGTACTACTTTTCAAATATACGTGGTCTAGTAAAGAGTGGGGATGCATATCAATTGCCGATTTGAGGAAAAAGTCACACTTGCAGGCTTAGATAGTTGAATGATGTCTCTTCTATTTCCAGTATTTCTGTGGTGCACCATAGACAACCCCAACAATGGCAGTCAATGCCATTTTATATGTTGCACCTTTAAACATAACTGGTAGGCGCTTAGCGACGAAGTCTGCTTTTAGGCTTAGAGAAACTGGGTGTATGGGGAGCCGGGGTAGATACGAATTGACATTCTTCACTGCTTCGATAGCATTCCTTTCAATTTAGTTTACTGCATCGCAGAATATTTCCTCGCGAATCCTTCTCAATTCATACACCGTGAGGCATTTGTGAATGGGATGAAGCCGTTGGAGAAGGGATGTGGTAATCTTTTTCATCGATGGATCGAAGTTAGTAGGGAGAGTAGGTTCGTGGATTCTTCTGTAAACTCTATTTTCAGAATATCAGACCACTGTACCATAATTAAAGCGGAGGTGGGTGTTATGAAGGTAGCAGTAGATGAACTGCTCCGCAATTCAGCTTCAAGCTTTTTCCATATTAGACTTGTCTAGGTGCCCGGTAACAGAAGAAGTACCGAAAACTGCATGGCAGGTGAGTTTGCTAGGGAGGACACCTTTTCCCCAATATAATCCGATTCGAAGCGAGTCGTTATTCCGATGTCTTCTTGCGTTCAGGAATTGGAGCTTTAGTCCTCTAGTGAGCTCAGCAAGCGCTGGTCCATATCGATATTAGCAAAGTTAAACTCGCCACAATTGTAAGTGTTCTGATTGGACACTATCCAATAGGTTTACACGCAGTGCGACTAAATATTGTGGCGAACGCTCTTTGCCAAAGCTGCATGGAGGAAGGCGAGGTGGACTTGGACCTCCTCTATTGCTGGGCTTTTGCCAGACGGAGATTGAAATATCGCGGTAGAAACACTTTTGGCGAACCTACCAAAATTGTTGGGATTGATATTTACCGCCTTAATAAATTTATTTTAACCTCTTCTTTCGCCGAACTATGATGCTCTGGTGAGGAGTTGAGGAGTTTAACCCCATTTTCTAACGTAACCTAACATCTTTTTTAAAATTTACTATAGCCATATATCGAACCGTATATGTATAACTGTCATACAAATTTATCCTGAGACGATCTGTTCATATCTATGCTCTGGCAGAGAGTTTCATAAAATCTAACCTAAAAATGCTCGGAAATGTTTAGAATTTTTATTATTTAGACTTACAAAGTGCGTTGTTGCTAAATTTATAGAAATTAACATAATTTTAGTTCGTTTTCAACTGTAGCTTCATCGGAATTTCTAAGAATTGCTCATCTTAAACACATTGTCTTAACGAAATTTACCAAAATGAGTCGTTTATTCAGAACTCCGAACTGGCATTGGAGTCTGTTATTCATCAATAATTCGAGATTATAATCGCCTTGTTGCCGGATGTAATTTGTATTGGTATCAAAATTTTATAATCTGCTTTGTTAGAAATCTTCCTTTGACATTTGGCAGGAATAATTTAAAGTTAGGAGCCTCTTTTGCAGAAATAGTTTGAGGTTATAACTCTACCAATTGCAAGTTTGATTCGAATTTTATCTGAATACGTTATGTTTAGACTACACTGGACTTTTTCTTAGAGGTTTTTTGAAGTTGCGAAACGATCCTCACTAGATATAGCGTCCAGTAACATTCATTATTAATTTTTTTGGATGCCTGGTTATAGCGAAATTGCTGCAGCTTCAAAGCCTTCGAGCTAGTCAAAAGGAAGTCCCTTCCCTTATTCTGATTGTTATGGGACTGAGTTGAATCTCCATTTGCATTTTGTGTTCTAGAACTGTGCTAAAGGACCTCACGTGTGTTTATCAACCGCTATTCGACAACCCGTCACACAGAAACAGGAAGAACCTTACGGAAACAGGAAGAACCTTACGGCATAGAGTAAAGCGCAAGAGATCTTCTGAATTACTTGCCTCTAGCATAGTTCATTTTCCTGCAATTGTAGGGGTTCATACTGGACGGTAAGACAAAACATCTTGACGGGCGCTAGTTGTCAAAATTATATGGAGGAGGGTTTAGACGGTGGATTTATGTGTAGAAGTTCACGCAAGTGAGGAAAGTTCTCTGAGTGCCATTGACTTGGGAGCGGCCAGAAATTATTTTTTTTTTATATATGGCTAAGGCTGCTCCCACTTCTTGTTTTAGACCAAGTATTCTCTGGGTAGCCAAAGAGCACCCGTCTGAAAGCTAGCTAAGTGAGAAAGCGAACCATCTCTTCTCTGGGTTTGGGTCCTGCCACGCAAAAAATGCCCCCAATAAAAAAAAAACCCTCAGATGAGAGACGACCATGGCAAACGCATTGAAGAAGGAGTATGCATCAAAAAGGGAGATCCCACAATCCGCGCCAGCTACAGTGGGATAAGCCTCCTCATTGCATATAAGGTTTTATCGAGCATACTGTGTGAAAGATTAAAGCCCACCGTCAACAAACTTATTGGATCTTATCAGTGTGACTTTAGGCCTGGCAAATCGACCAGATATTCACCATGCGCCAAATCTCGGAAAAGACCCGTGAAAAAAGAATCGACATACACCACCTCTTCATCGATTTCAAAGCGAAAAGGGGCTGCTTTTATGCCGCTCTATCAGGATCGGGAACGAAAAAGGGTGAGGTGGAAACATCCAGTTGCTTTCTCCTCCTTTAGGCAGTCTCTCCAAGATTGAGGTTGTAAATTATCGGCAGTTTTACTTTCGGCGTACCGAGAGAGGTAGCAGAAACTGACATTAACTACCTGAGTGAAGGCAGTTAAAGCACGGCAAGAGCGCATAAAAGGACACCCAATGCAAGCATGCAGCTTATTTGCTTTGTGCAACATACCGAAGCAAGCATGTTTCTGCATGTGCGTTAGTGCAAATATCGGGTATATTAGCGTAAAGCGTGAAGCCTGAGCTAACCGAACGCTTTTATGTATTTATGTTCGTGTGTGAGTATGTGTGCCTGAGCTTGCTGCAAGCGTTTAATTAAGCATATGTCGTCACCTGAAATGCAAAATAACGTATCATCAAAAAATTCGAAATTGAGTGTCTTATTGATTACGCTTCACTACATCAAATTATATACGTAATATTAAATATGTTCAACATTTTCTGGTTCTGCGGTCATATATAAACCAGTTTTAACCAATATTAATATTTTGTTTCACTCATGTTCCATTTTATTCCGTGTTTCATTCATGCCACTGTAAATTTCTGAAAATGTTGTTACGTTAATTTGCATTTCAGGTGACGATGTGTATATGCGTTCAACAACATTTGCATTTATGATCAGAATGGGATTCATTTATTAGATTTTCGAACAGCCACGTTACGCCCCAACGCCTCCAAGTACCGTTAACCGACACAAGGGGTCGCCAACGCTGCGGCAACAACATATTGCTGCTGTCGCATATGCTTGCTTGATTTGGCGGTTGGGCAAATCTGCTATATCAGCACGTTGTTGTTGGTTTTACTGCTACCCCAACTTGCCCTTACCCAACCCTGACAAAATCTATTTGCTCTTGGTCGTGTTGCAGGTGTTGAAGGCGTTTGCTTACAAGCAGCTTTGTTATTATTATGTTGTGTGTTGTTGTTGTTCCTGGCTTCCCTCTACTGGTGTGTGGTTTGCCTCGTATTAAGCAAGTATCTTGGCTGATCCGTAATTATTAGAATTATTCGGGTCATATACTTTGACCTAAGAAAGACGACCTGACGTTGCAAGTTGTCACAGTTGTTGTTGCATGCAGCATGCAACGTTGCCAGGCTCAACCGTTTACCTTATATTTACCGTTGTTGCCGTAGATGTCATATTGCAATAATTACTGGAACTTCCTGTGGCATCGTTTGACTCTGTGGCATTCGTTTTTGTATACCAAAATTGCTACGGCAACAGGTTTTAATTGCATATTTTTGTTGTGCTGTAATTATTTTATACATAAGTAACGGCCAAGAAGCTATCTAATAAAGAAAGCGTAATAACTTTACAGTTTCCAACCGTTTCGCAAGTTCATATCTATGAATATAGATCTAGCACTTTCTCTTCGGCAGCATTTGCGAAAAGTGGTTGGAAATTATTTATAATATGTATATATCGTAGTGTCAATAAATCGCACTCTAGCTCCCTGGTCTAGTAGATTTTAGTTCAAAATTTGGTGGTATTTTCGAGGCATTCATGAAAACATTTAGATTCCACTTAGGTCACACGGTCTAATGAAAATATTTTCAGAAACCATGACTCATATCATAGTGTTGACCGAATTACGCTTTGTGCTGCGGAAAATGCTTAGAAAGTAGTCTCAAATTCGTAAGGGTTCTTACTAGACATTGTTCAGTAGTCGTTCATCTAGTCAGACTAAACATCTTGGCGGACGTTAGTTGTCAAAGTTGTATGGAGGAGGGTGAGGTGTAAACATTCAGTCACATTCTCCTCCATTGCCTCCCCTTTGCAAGACTATTGCTGAAACATCTCGGTAGTCTAAACTTCGGCGAACCAGTAGACATAGCTGAAACTGATATTCGCTGTCATAACAAATTTGTGATATGCTAAAAGTGCCCTGACCATTTTTAAGGTCTTATGATCTATTATAAAGAAGTTTTAGGTAATACAACGGACCGGTGTTCTAAGCTGTCGAAGTGAGATTCTTGTTCGGTTCAAAATCTAACCTAAACTCACCGGGACACCTTCAACGTACTGCTACAATCATGATGTTTAGCATATAAATGTCATACAATCTGACGGATCAAACAGGAGATTGAGGTATCTTCATACCCTTTAAGGCACAGGAAATGTACGTGTGATGGATATTATAGCAACGATTTTGCGGAAATTCAATTTTTTTCTTTTTAATATAAATATTTATTGAATTTTACGTACTATTAATATTCAATTATACTCTTTCAGCTTTACCTATTTAGTTGTCAGCTGCTGTCGCTTCGTCTGTTTTTGTAGCTTTCAACTTGATTTTCTGGCGTTGAGATTAAGATGTTATGTGTTCACACATGCTTTGACTAAGTACACACATACACACAACTATTTGACATCTTACCTTACGGACTTCCCCGCACTCGATTCTAAGCTCACTATTTGTCGCGTCGTCGTCTGTCTTCCAAAAGCAATTTACCGTAATAAGATATTCATTATACAATGCTGCTTGCCACATGCTGCTGCTACCGCTGCAAGTTACATGACAAACAAGCCAACGGTAGTATGGGGTGTGGGTAGTCAACGCTTTGTCATGTATGGTGTACGCCTAAAAGCAGATCTCATTTGTGGCAGTTTCTATTGGCAGTTATGCAGAGACTTTAGTTCCTATTAGTGTCGGTAATTTTAGGTCGCTTGCTATTACATAGTTTCTGTTTTTATTGTTGGTGTTGCTATATTTGAATAGTTTTTGTTGTTGTATTTGAATATTTGCTGTTTCCGAAGTCGCATGGTTTCCCCAACATTGTTGTTTTCGTTTCATGTTGTTATTGTTCTTGTTGTTAAATAGAAGTTCTGAAATTGTGATTGATTTGTTGTCGTTGTTGTTGCTGTTATTGTCATATGTTGTTTGCGTTGTTGCTGGTAGTACATTGTTGTTGTTTCTGTTATATTATGTTTGCTGTTGCACAACAATCAATTGCGTAGAGGGCGTTGATATATATGACTTTGCATGTATTGTGCATGAGCTCATATGTGTGTATATAAAACATACATACATAAGTATATCTGTATTGTATATATCCCTTGTGCCGCATTCTGTTGAATTTGCCAGCTTATTTGTTTAATTTAGTATAATTAAAAGATAAGCATTGCGCAAACATCCGCTTCAGCGGCACTCGAGTGCATACCATTACGCACAATACACACACACCACTATCACTTTCACTACCGGTTTGGATTCCTCTGTTTGATCTATCTTTCAAGCTCACTGTCTCTTTCCCGTTCTGTCACCTATTCATTCTCTCTCTCTCTCTGTCTGTCTCTACCTCACTCTCTGTGTGCAATTTGCAACTGTGTGATTTTTGACTTTACCATTTTCAGCTCAGTTGAGTAAGGTGAGTTGGTTTCATGGAACATGCAAATAGAAGGTTAGAGTCATGCTACAGTAGTCCGAGCGCAGTTGCTCGTGGATATATCTAAAGCAAATCGGGCTT
The DNA here is from genome assembly GCF_023373825.1 of Bactrocera dorsalis. Classification (NCBI taxonomy): domain Eukaryota; kingdom Metazoa; phylum Arthropoda; class Insecta; order Diptera; family Tephritidae; genus Bactrocera; species Bactrocera dorsalis. Next base: position 27,064,631 of record NC_064305.1, on the reverse strand, counting down.
CTTGTTTCGGTTTCTTTGATTAGCTTTATAACCGAAAATCCTATACTGGATTCTTAATTTTTTCAAAGACACATAATATTATGTATATGTATTATAAGAGTAAGATGCTACTAATCACATTTTTAGCGAGAACATTTGTATGTTAAAAGTTCAAAGAAATAACTTTTTCCTGAAAATAGTTGCAATGTTGATTGACAAGGATGCCTATTCGGAGAATATTCTTTATGAATATGATTTTGATGTTGACTTTATGTGTTTTAAGAAAAATATAATTTTTCGGGCCTTTCTGAAGCTTCCGAATTTATTGATCAAAAATTCGGTATCTAGAATCTACTAGAATCACAACCAGAAGGGGTTTAATTAATTAAAAATTATATCTCAATATAAAAAATTAATAAAATTTGAGTCAACCACATTCATTAATTTAACTCAGAATTTTGCTTTGTGTTTTCTAATTGAATTTTTTGGCATGTCGGAACATATTTTCAAAACGCCACGAATTTGCATAATAATAATGCATTTATCGCCATATTGCTGGTAAATTCAGATACTAAAGGCTTTTAATTTAAGATAATTATTTAGGAATATAAATTAAAATCATCATTCAACAGCAGCTCAACCGAAAAGTAGGCGAGTCATAGAGTGAGTTTTTGTTAAGAACCTCAAGAAGAAAGCCTTTTTTGGGTGACATACGTATGTAGTTATTGCCTACATTATTCAACAATAATGAAATATGTAGATAGTATACGAGTATATTAAGATGAGCCAAAAAGAGCTAATATCGTATATATGGTTGACATGAACCTATTAGAAAACACAATTTTCTTGTACAGCATTAAATTTCCCATAAAAACAACCTTCAATTAAAAAATTAGTATATTCAAAAGCTTTGAAACCTGAATATAATCCATACGGCAGTGTCCAAATACAGATATTGTTTTTTTCATTAAATTTACTATAAATTTTGAAAAGTGTGTGACACAATTATTTACATCACTGATTTTTGTAGACAATACAACTTTTTTTTCAATATTTCATAATTTATTGGTTATGTTAGGTAAAGCCTAACAATAAGTATTCCAATTTTAAATCTATTTAAAATAAAAGAAGCTCAAGAGTGCGGTTGAGCTTTTTTGGTAGAACGTTGCTCTCTATTAGGCTGGTAGATCACTTCTTTTTAAAAGCATTTGATTACAGGAATTTATTAACTTATTAGCCAATGGGCTTGGATGTTCGCGAAATTTAGAAATGTATCTCATCAAATATAATCAAGATCAAGATCTTTTTGTATGTTTTCATTAGGCATGTACCATGGTGCACCCATGATTGTTCTAAGCATTTTAGATTGGAATCTTTGTATTATATCAATGTTAGTTGCACAGGTCGTACCTCACAGTTGAATGCCATACATCTATATCGGTTTAATGATTGCATTGTATAACGGCATTTATTGTCTAGGCTGAGTTTAGAATTTTTGTTTAAAAGTCAATTTGCATTTGATGCTCTTATCTTCATGCAAGTTATTTTACTCGCTATATGTTTTCGCCACGTGAGCCTTCGATCCAAGTGAATCCTAAGATAAGTTACTTCATTCCCTTGGGGTAGTGGAACATTGGTTATTTTAACTGTCCGACACGTTTCTGGTCTTAGCGAAAGCGTAACATGCTTGCATTTTTGCTCTTTAATATTTATACGTCAGTTGGCTAGCCATTCTTCGACAAAAGTTAAGTGCTGCTCTAATACTCTTGATGCTCTGATGCGGCATTTGTTACGGCTTACTGTGAGAATGTCTGCTGTATATATACATATATTATGTACAGAGTTGGGCCTAGCACGCTACCCTGAAGCACACGTGCCCTCATTTCTCGTTCTTAAATATGACTCCAAAGTTTTATGCAATTCGTAAGGCAAAGCGTTTTTGATTTTCCATAAAAGGCCGTCATGCCTCAGGGTAAGTTTTTCAATTCAAAAATTCACACACATACTGAAAACTTTGAAATGTAAAAATCAATATATGCTTTTCTATAAATTAGTTATAGATTCATGAAAAATAATTTATGTACATTTTAAACCACTTAGTTAATTATTTTTATATCTCGGATTCTTATATATGTATGTATGCATATATACATACACATATTGAACCGTTTAATTAAATTGTTTACGTCGCAGATTCCGGTGGAGCATCAAATTTTCTTAAAAAAATCGGCATAGAGTTTTTGGCTCACCCTAATACAAATCCATAATATTAGTTTGTAGTTAGTTTTGAAATCACTTACATCGACCATCATTCATTGTTCACTTTCTCGTCTAAGAAATATCTGTGGCTTTCGGAGACTTCGACAAAGACATAATTTTGATCAGATAGATATTAATTGCAACCTAATTATGCGCCTTAATGCGCAAAGTAATTATAAGCAAATACTATCTATTCATATCTATGGCAAGTACCTAATACAGTTATTCATGTATTTGATTGGATATAGCGGTATAATTGAGCGGTTATATATGTATGCATAGCAATTGAAGTGATGTAAATCTCAAACGGCCAAAGGGTACAAGTTTGTTTGCATTTAAACATAACTGTATGAAATATCAATGAAGATAACTACGAGTAAATTTGTGTTTGTAGTAGAGACATCCTTACGCACACATACCCTTCATACGTACTAACAATATGCAGCGATTTATTTGCATTCTATAAATAAGCGTTCAAAGTTTAGTTTCAACAGGATACTCCGTTAATTGTATATATAAATTTGTCGAGTGTGTGTTTCACACCTGATTAAGCAATTTGTGAAGAATGTGGAAATTTCTTTGAGTTGGCAAAGTATTTAATTGAATTGAGAACACGATTATACATATTAATAATAGAATAAGATTAAAGCTCGAGTAAATCGCGTTAATAACTTATGCTTTATACTTGCTTGCAGTTGGTATAAAGCATAATCCCGAAAAGTTGTTTGTTTAAGTGAATTAAACACTTTTAGATGTAAATCATTAATAATATCAGAATTTCGGTAATCCTAAAATTTCGGGATCCTGTGTTATTTTCGGGACCTTTCGATACATATGTATTGTACAACAAAAAAATCGTTAACTTCGGTTGCGCCGAGGTTAAAAGCTCACAAATACAAAAATTCCTTTACAAGAACTTGATATTGATCGGTCGGTTTGTATAACAGCTATATGCTATAGTGCTTCGATCTAAACAATATCTTCATGGATTTCATATGTCGTCAAATAAAACTTAGCTAAATCGAATCAGCTTGTCCTCTGAGCATTTTTATATATAACTAGCCGACCCCGCAGCCGTTGTCCTGCGTGAAATTATGTGTTTTGAAATGAAAAGACAAAAATTCATATTGTGTTGATAATCATTTATGTGCTATTTTTCCACTTTTTTTTTCAATGTAACGCAGCTTGTAAACAAATTTTTTTGGTTTCTGTTCAGCTGCGTAAATGTACAAAGAAGATGGGTTTCCAACTCGTGAACACGCCACGTATATCTAGCCCTGTGAAAAACATGGCATTTCCAAATTTGTGCCACCCACTATGCGACTATCCTGTTGATCTTCTTCTTCTTCTGTAACAACAGCGCGCCAGTCGTTTCTTCTTTTCGCTACGTGGCGCCAATTAGTTAATCCAAGCGAAGCCAGGTTCTTCTCCACTTGGTCCTTCCAACGGAGTGGAGGTCTTCCTCTTCCTCTGCTTCCCCCAGCGGGTACTGTGTCGAATACTTTCAGAGCTGGAGTGTTTTCGTCCATCCGGACAACATGACCTAGCCAGCGTAGCCGCTGTCTTTTAATTCGCTGAACTATTTCAATGTCATCGTATATCTCGTACAGCTCATCGTTCCATCGAATGCGATATTCGCCGTGGCCAACGCGCAAAGGACCATAAATCTTTCACAGAACTTTTCTCTCGAAAACTCGCAACGTCGACTCATTGGTTGTTGACATCATCCAAGCCTCTGCACCATCCTGTTGATCGTCATCTCAAATTCAATTTTCAATGGAAACGGAATACGTTTGAACTGAAATGGCAAATCGTTAGAACTCAAAAGAAATCCGTAGAATCAAGTATTCTGCCCCTTATATTTGATAGGTGCGTCACAACCAGATTGCAAAACATCATAACGGCAGATCCAACTTTGAGACGCAAATGATGCGGTGGCATACCAAGCCTCTCCAAAGAATTTAGAAATTCCACTGGATAATTCACGGTGTCGTCTTCAATATCAAGACTATCGACCGATTTGTATGACCCCGGAATTTGACTTTGAATCTTCCAATCTATGTCGACAACATAGGTATTTGTGGCAGCTAACATTGCGCGCGTGCTCAAGGAATCGTACTTACGATAATTTGGCCAAAGTTCATATAAACATTCGTGATGAGTCCATCTTCGGCGAATTGATTAGTGGCATATGGAATATATATCAAACCACGGGAAGTATCAGCCGGTATTGACCCATTTCCAATTCTTAGCGTATACAATTTAAAATGTCTTCGACAATGTAATTTTTGGTCGTATCCCATAATTGACGCGGATTTGAAGCCTGATCATCGCGAAAAGTGTGCGAACTTCAGTGGCATTCGAAGTAGCTATCGCATCGTCCATCGTTTAATTCCAGTGGTTATCATGTTCCAGCAATTGCAATTGCTGCCATGATTCTCAAAAAGTTGCACACACCGTACCATTCACAGTATGCATTGACTCAAATGAATTTGAACCGCGTACATTAATCAATACCAACCGAATGTAGAAGCAATCGTCGTTTTTCGGTTGGGTTGACTAAATTCGTCCTAATGCATTAGTTAAGAACACACCGGGATGTCAATCTACTGGTTGGTCTCGCTTTCTGCGTAAATATCTCTTCGACGATGCATTCTATGTATAATATCAAGGTATTTCGGAATAGAGCAAGTTGAGAAAAGACTTGAAAATGTTAATTTTGTTGCTGGCGGTGCTTCCACTGGCTGTACTGTATTCTCTGTGTTGAAATAGACTCTTTGGTCATTTTACAAATTAACTGTGAGACACACAATAGTCGGAAAACTTTCATGAATTGCAAGAGTACATATCCAACAAAGCGCTTTATTGCAGTTCAAGTATCGACCGTATCGTTCAAGACCAATAACCGCCATGTTGCTTCCTTTGGTGACGTATTTACAAACGTATCTTATCGATTGCACCAAACTGCAATACGCAACATTGGCATGACATTTGAATGCGAATCAGACATTAGACAACAGTGGCGAATATCGTACGATCCATGTGTTTGCAACTTTGATGTGTTGTTGATATTCACGCCTGTAAATTGAATGCTTAATGTTCTGCCATTGTCGCCTGATGAGCGACGCCGATACAGTGGATATCCACCATTTCTAGTTTGTGTTTCCGAAAGAAAAGCACGTGGATAGTGTTTCGCGTATTTAATGTCAGACATGCAAACCGAAGTGGGATTGTGGTGTCCGCAAGGTCCGTGAACCGTATTGGTTTTCACCACTTCGTATAATACTGGATCTTTCTCTGCATCAGGAGTTTCCGCAGAAATGAGTTCATTAATTTGATCTGGTGTAACAACCATCCACCGTCCAAAGAAGAATGTGTACGTGCGATAAACCTCGATTTTGCCACTCAACTGAGTACATCTAGCATCTAACAGCATCACATATGCCATACGTTGCTTCAAGATAAAGTCCATCGAAGCTGTAGCTTGAAAAGTCTTGCTGTGACATCTTGACGATCGCTAGTTTATTGACCGCGATCCATAATACCGCACGCATATCATCGCATCCTGGGAGTACTCGGTCATGTGCCTTGGGCGGCTAATGTATGTTGATACCAAAAACAACGCCGACCGATATTAGCGCGACCTCTTCATGGCATCGTAACAAATTTCAATCTGTAATTAATCACTTTGTGTGCAGCACACGTAACATTTTCACTGAATAATTTTCAAAAATTTTTGAACCAAATGACAAATTTGAACGATTTAAATAACTGAAAAACAAAACAAAAAAAATTAGTGTGGAAAAAATTAACTTTTTGGAATTGTCCAATTTTCCGACTTTTCCTTACGACAACATACAAGCATACAAGTGTTTTTATTTCTAAGCCTTCCCCGATCCACACAGAACATTCTCTGAAAATTTCATCAATATCGGTTTAGTCGTTCCCTTAGCGTTACTAATAAACAAACATTCATTTGTTTGTATGGAAAAAAGAAAAGGGATGATTTTAGGGGGTTTCCGGCAATTATTCGAAATTTTCTTGCCGTAAAAACCAGCCTTGAGCCTCAACGAACATTTTAAGAAAAGAATTGGCAAAATTGGTCCAGGCGTTTTTGAGTTATGCGCTTACCAACACATTTTGAGATTCATTTTTATATACATATGTATGTATGTATATAAAGGGTGATTTTTTTAAGAGCTTGATAACTTTTTTTTTTAAAAAAAACGCATAAAATTTGCAAAATCTCATCGGTTCTTTATTTGAAACGTTAGATTGGTTCATGACATTTACTTTTTGAAGATAATTTCATTTAAATGTTGACCGCGGCTGCGTCTTAGGTGGTCCATTCGGAAAGTCCAATTTTGGGCAACTTTTTCGAGCATTTCGGCCGGAATAGCCCGAATTTCTTCGGAAATGTTGTCTTCCAAAGCTGGAATAGTTGCTGGCTTATTTCTGTAGACTTTAGACTTGACGTAGCCCCACAAAAAATAGTCTAAAGGCGTTAAATCGCATGATCTTGGTGGCCAACTTACGGGTCCATTTCTTGAGATGAATTGTTGTCCGAAGTTTTCCCTCAAAATGGCCATAGAATCGCGAGCTGTGTGGCATGTAGCGCCATCTTGTTGAAACCACATGTCAACCAAGTTCAGTTCTTCCATTTTTGGCAACAAAAAGTTTGTTAGCATCGAACGATAGCGATCGCCATTCACCGTAACGTTGCGTCCAACAGCATCTTTGAAAAAATACGGTCCAATGATTCCACCAGCGTACAAACCACACCAAACAGTGCATTTTTCGGGATGCATGGGCAGTTCTTGAACGGCTTCTGGTTGCTCTTCACCACAAATGCGGCAATTTTGCTTATTTACGTAGCCATTCAACCAGAAATGAGCCTCATCGCTGAACAAAACACGCGCGCGAAACACATTTCGAACCGAACACTGATTTTGGTAATAAAATTCAATGATTTGCAAGCGTTGCTCGTTAGTAAGTCTATTCACGATGAAATGTCAAAGCATACTGAGCATCTTTCTCTTTGACACCATGTCTGAAATCCCACGTGATCTGTCAAATACTAATGCATGAAAATCCTAACCTCAAAAAAATCACCCGTTATAAGATAAGATTTATAGGGTCTTTGAAGTTTCTTTCTGGGTGTTACAAACAATATACTGTTCAGGGTATAAACATATTGTAAATGAATGTTAGAACCATCAACGAGAAGAAGAGTTGTCTGCTTATTTTATTGCTTATATGTACATACATATATATATATGTACGTACATGTCACTATTGTAAATGAATGTTAGAAACATCAACTAAGAAGAAGAAGGGTCAGCAATCGTCAACCGACGCGGTAACACGAATTAACATTGTCCGTTTCTCCAAAGATCAAACATGAAATATTTATTTATTTTTAATTAAACATTCCCACACACAAACAAACATTGTTATTGAATATACAGTTTAAAAGAAAATCCTGACAAACGCGTTTCTTTATTTAATGTACGACACAATCCGTAAAGAACACGATACGTTAAAAGTAAGTATATCATTAACAGTTCAGAAGCTGGGAAAGTGTGTGAAATGATGCCACAAATGAACGTAATCACATGAACGCATGAAAAATAGCAAAAAAAGAAGCTGTGAAAAAAAAGACAAAATTTCAAATCTAAAAGTGCAGGAGCACTAGCGCTCCAACAATCGCAATTTCGGCAATCGGCAGTTTTATTTGAATATCAAACTTAAAAAGTGAGTGCGAAAGAATCAGTCGCGTTTCAAGGCAAAATCGACATGAGTAAGAGTGAGAAAATAATGGTACTACACATGCGTATATGACAAAGCGAAATTGCTAAAGCGCAGAAGAAACGCCATCTATCGACGTATTAACGTGAACTACCGGGAGTCTCGTCAACGAAGTGGAAAAGGTCAGCCAAGAGAGGAAGCAACGTTAAACGATAACAAACGAACGACATGAAAATCTACGAGTACGTATACTAAGTATTACACGAGGCGACAAAAGTTGCTAATTCTCGGGCGATTCTCTTTTGCTGTCGCCCATTACCTTCACACGAGCAACTTATGTTGCGCAACTCTATTCGAGTTTTTTTCTCATTCTCTTTCACTTTACTTTAACCCATTGTCTACTCTTTACTTTAACCCATTGTCGTTTCTTTTTCCTTATAGGTATTTGAGCCACTCTATCACATATATTAATCAGTTCTGACAATTAAGAAATACATTTTATTTATAATTCAAAATTAAAACAAAGATTATATGACACACTTTCACATACATATATCACCCTTTTCACTATCGTTTGAATCAATTTGTATAGCTTTCTCCATACATTTCACAATATCTTTAGTTAATTCGATTTTTTCGTCATACTCTATTTTCTAAAATATTTATATTCTATTATGTATATCTGTATACATAGTTGCAAATTACTTGCCAAAAGATGAAATTAAATTTTTTAAATATATTCAAAATATTAATATCAAAAAAATATACTCAAATGCAACTATGTACTACGAAAGAAAGAACACGAATGCCGAAAAACGTCGCTGCGAGCTGTTACGAATAAGAACACAAAGCGAGTTGCTGAACACTGGAAACTCGGCGCGATTCTCCTCTCCTCGTCGCCCCCTCGCCTATAAACCAAGAGTTGCCGCAACAAAAGTTGCCGTGTGTAATAGGCGAGTAACGCAGCAACGATAAACATAAGCAACGAATGTCAACGGAGATTCACATAAACGAATGTAAACGCAACAACGAAAAATAAGAACAATTAATGTCAACGAATACAAATCTAATAACTAAAAGCAGAAATCAGAAATTAACGAGATTTGAATTACAAAATCAAAACAAAACAAAAAGCAACGAGAAGTAAATAAGAAGTTGTGAATATAAACGTGTAAAAATAAAACAATACACGATGCCTAAAATAAACGAACTAAAAATCGACCAATTAAAAGTAATACTGCGCGAAAAAGGCTTATCTACGCCTGGTTCTAGAGCAGAGCTAGAATTACGCTTAATACAAAAAATCGGTGGTGATGAAATTGAAGCTCCCGCAGTTGTAGATTCGGGGTTGCAAGAGCAAATCAACGATTTACGTGGTATGATGGAAACTATTGTCGGCATGCTGCAGCAGAATAATCAACGAACAATTGACGTGAATGAAGGACAACCGAATGTTAATAATCAAAACGCAAACGAAAATGTTTGTCAAGTTTCGACGCCGTCAATTCTTACAAATGCATATGTCGGTGGTTTTCGGTCGATTAGAGAAATATCGAACATGATACCGGAGTTTGACCCAACCAATACACAGTCGCTCACAGTTCAGCAGTTTATTGATCGTGTTAGCAGCGTTATGACAGCTTACCCACTAGATGAAAAATGTGTTTTAGTAGCGGTTTATGGGCAATTGAAAGGAGTGGTTAGACACATTACCCAATGTGCACACCAGCTGGGATGATTTTGCTGCGGAATTGAGAAATGAATTTTGCATGTCTTATGATGAGGCTCAAATTCATCGCATGATGAATAAATCGGGACGCAAAACAGGTGAACGTATATCCGACTACTGTTTTAGAGTGAATGCCCTAGGCAAGCGATTTCAACTAAGTGAATCTGCAATAATCCAATATACGCGACAGGGTTTGAATCATTCCGAGTTACAAAGTTCCATTGCAGCGCAGAGGTTTGAAAGTACGAAGCAAATGCGCGAAATAATTGAAGAGTGGTTAAGAAATCGTGTTAAACTTACCACGTTTAAACAAAATGTTGGAATTAATGCAAAGGGCGTACCGCGACAGCAAGCAGCAAATAGTGAAAGCAAAAAAATTGTGTGTTACAATTGTGGTGAGATAGGCCACATGTCAAGTAAATGTACGAAGGAGCAGAAACGTTCAAGATGTGCTGATTGTGGTAAAGTGCATAAACGAAACGAACCGATCAATTGTGGTTGTAAGCAAGTAGTACATAACGTTCGAAAAGCTGATCTAACACGAGATGAGAAATGTTTTGTTAAGAAAGTTAACGTAAACGGCAGAAGCGTTAATCGATAGCAGTTTAGTACGAAAGTCAACGGTCGATATGTTGAGAATTGAACTTGAAGAGTGTTGTGCACATTTAAACGGAATAAGTGATGGAAGATACATGTTGCGGGAGAGGTGTATGCTCGACATAGTAATTGGTGAAGCAAAGGTCAACGTGTTAGTCTATATTGTTGCAGATAATATGTTGGAAACTGATTTTCTACTGGGTCAAGACGTCGTAGCACGTAAAGGCGTGGTGTTTACGGTGGAGAATGGTAAATCAAAGTTGGAACCTGAACGTCGTTATGCTGTTACGTTACCCGATGACGAGCGTTTTACAAATAATGTAAGTAGTACAGACCAAAGGCGTAAACTGCAAAAGTTACTGGAAAACTACAATGATGTGTTCTCGAGCGGATTAAACGGCATTGGTAAGTCACACTTATGCAACTGAAATGCAAATTGTTTTAAAATCAAAAAAGATTACTGCGCAAGCGCCTTATCGAGTGCCAGCTCCCAAGCGAATGATAATTACACAAATAATTAAAGATCTCGAAGATAACGATATTATAAAAAAATCCTCATCAGAATTTGCAAGCCCGATTGTATTAGTTAAGAAAAAAAGATGGAAGCGATAGACTTTGCGTAGATTACCGTCGTTTAAATTTGTTAATTGAAAAAGAGAATTTTCCGGTTCCAAATATCGAGGAACAACTGCACCAAGCTAAGCAATATAAATTTTTTACGATTCTAGATCTTAATAGTGGATATTATCAAATCCCAATCGCACCTGAAAGTCGCAAATACACGGCATTTATAACCCCTGATGGCTTGTATGAATTCAAACGCATGCCATTTGGGTTGAAGAATGCGCCGATTGTTTTCAACGCTTAATGACAAAGGTTAAGGAACAAGTCCACGAAGACGACCTTATGATTTACATGGACGACATCTTGATAGGTAGTCAAACGTTCGAGCAAATGCTAGAAAAATTGAACAGAGTTTTGACAGTTTTACGTAATGCGGGCTTGACGCTAAATATAAAAAAATGCGATTTTATGAAAACGACGATTACATTTCTTGGTCACGAGCTAACGCCAGAAGATATTTCGCCTGGTAAAATCAAAACTCAAGCCGTATCCAAGTTTCGAAAACCGACTAATATAGCAGATATACGCAGATTTTTAGGGTTAAGCGGGTACTTTAGAAAATTTGTCCCCGGATATGCTATAATTTCAGTGCCGCTACGCAAACTGCTACGAAAAAATCAAAAATTTGAATGGACAAAGGTGCAAGAATGCGCATTTCAGCAATTAAAATCTAAATTAGTATCACGACCAGTATTGGTAGCATATCGTGTTGATGCAGACCATGAGCTGCACACGGATGCAAGTGCACTAGGTTTGGCAGGCGTGTTGTTGCAGCGCGAAAAAGATGATTTTAAGCCAATAGCATATTACTGTAGAGCAACTAGCATTGACGAACAAAAGTTTCATAGTTATGAACTCGAAACTATAGCCGTTGTAGAGTCTCTAGAACGATTTCGATGTTATATTTATGGTAAAAAGATTAAGGTTAGAACAGACTGTAGCGCACTTAAAACGACTATGCAAAAGAAAGAGCTCATTCCACGGATCGCCAAATGGTGGTCACGAGTACAAGATTACGACATTGAAATTGAAAATCGACCGGGCAATCGCATGGAGCATGTCGATGCCCTATGCTGAGTTCCATACGAAGAAGCACGAACAATTGAAGTAGTAGACCTACGTATTGATAAAGCAGTGATAGATAAAGATGCCTGGCTTTTTAGCATGCAGTTACAGGACGAGCGCATATGTCAAATTGTAAACAATATGAAAACAAACAAAAATGTTGAAGATAAAGAGTATGTACTACAGCATGGAAGACTTTTACAAAAAGTTGACGACAAACTTCTTTCGGTCGTACCACGAACACTACGCCATAGAGTTGTCCAAGATTGTCATATGCAAGCAGGACACATGGGTGTCGAAAAGACTTTAGAAGGATTGAAAACCTCTATGTGGTTTCCACGAATGCGAAATTTTGTCAAACAATTCATTTTATCTTGTATGGATTGTGCTGACAATAAACGAAAAGGTGGTAAAGCCGAATGAGTATGGAGTCGTGTGTAGAAGTTCACGCAAGTGAGGAAAGTTCTCTGATCGCCATTCACTTGGGAGTGGCCAGAAACGATTCTTTTACATATGACTCAAGCAGCTCACGACTTCCGGTCTTTGACCAAGTATCCTCTGATTAGCCTAAGAACATCCGTTTGAAGGCGAGCTAAAGTGAGAAGGCGAAACATCCCCTGCCTAGGGTTGTGCGCTGGGTTTGGGACCCGCCACGTAAAAAACACCCCGCAATGAAAAAACACCAACAGCCTCGGATGAGAGACCCCCCTTTAGATGACGACCATGGCAAATGAATGAAGGACTATGATTTGAGGGCATGCACCTGGAATGTCCGGCCCCTTAATTGGGAAGGTGCCGCTGCCCAGCTGGTTGATGTCCTCGCGAAAATAAAGGCTGACAACACCGCCGTCCAAGAAATGCGATGGACGGGACAAGGACAATTACGAGTGGATCCTTGTAGCATTTACTACAGTGGCCATATAAAGCAGGGCAAGTTTGGTGTGGGATTCGTGGTGGGAGAGACACTCCGTCGCCGAGTACTATCATTCACTCCGGTGAATGAACGTCTAGCCACAATCCGCATCAAAGCGAGGTTCTTCAACATATCGCTGATTTGCGCCCACGCCCCGACGGAAGAGAAGGACGAAGTGACCAAAGATGCCTTTTATGAGTGCTTGGAGCGCACTTATGAGAGAAGCCCCGCCACGATGTCAAAATCGTGCTTGGCGACTTCAACGTCAGGGTGGGCAAAGAAGCTATCTTTGGCACTACGGTCGGTAAATTCAGCCTCTACGAGGAAACATCCCCAAATGGGATGAGGCTGATCGACTTCGCCGGGGCCCGAAATATGGTTATCTCTAGTACTAGATTCCAGCATAAGAAGATACATCAAGCTACCTTGCTGTCTCCGGATCGAAAAACCACCAACCAGATCGATCATGTTGTGATAGAAGGAAGACACGTCTCCAGTGTTTTAGATGTACGTGCGCTCCGAGGTGCTAATATCGACTCGGACCACTATATTGTTGCAGCCAAAATTCGCACCCGCCTCTGTGCAGCAAAAAACGCACACCAACAAACACAAGGAAGGTTCGACGTCGAGAAGCTACAATCACAACAGATAGCCGAAAGATTTTCTACTCGGCTTGCACTCCTGCTCTCTGAGAGCACTCGTCAAACTCCTTACGTACAGCTGCAACCGAAACCATTGGTTTTCGGAAAATGCAAAAGAACAGCTGGTACGACGAGGAGTGCCGTGTCGCAGCGGAGAGAAAACAGGCTGCCTACCTCGCAACGTTACGATCGACCACAACACGTGCGGGATGGGATAGATACCGAGAGTTGAAGAGGGAAGCGAGACGCATTTGCAGACAGAAGAAGAAAGAGGCCGAAATGCGTGAGTACGAACAGCTTGATAAGCTGGCCGACAGGGGTAATGCTCGAAAATTTTACGAAAAAATGCGGCGGCTTACAAAAAGTTTCAAGACCGGAGCATACTCCTGTAGAACCCCCAAAGGTGATCTAGCCACCGATGCCCAGAGCATACTTAGATTATGGAGGGAACACTTCTCCAGCCTGCTGAATGGCAGTGAACGCATAACACCAGGAGAAGGCGAACCCGATTCCCCAATCGATGACGATGGAGCAGACGTTCCATTACCCGGCCATGAAGAAGTTCGAATAGCAATTGCCCGCCTGAAAAACAACAAAGCGGCAGGGGCGGATGGATTGCCGGCCGAGCTATTCAAACACGGCGGCGAAGAGCTGATAAAGTGCATGCACCAGCTTCTTTGCAAAATATGGTGGGATAAAAGCATGCCCAACGATTGGAATTTAAGTGTGCTATGCCCAATCCATAAAAAAGGAGACCCCACAATCTGCGCCAACTACCGTGGGATTAGCCTCCTCAACATCGCATATAAGGTTCTGTCGAGCGTATTGTGTGAAAGATTAAAGCCCACCGTCAACAAACTGATTGGACCTTATCAGTGTGGCTTTAGACCTGGCAAATCAAGAACCGACCAGATATTCACCATGCGCCAAATCTTGGAAAAGACCCGTGAAAGGAGAATCAACACTCACCACCTATTCGTCGATTTCAAAGCTGCTTTCGACAGCACCAAAAGGAGCTGCCTTTATGCCGCGATGTCTGAATTTGGTATCCCCGCAAAACTAATACGGCTGTGTAAACTTACGTTGAGCAACATGAAAAGCTCCGTCAGGATCGGGAAGGACCTCTCCGAGCCGTTCGATACCAAACGAGGTTTCAGACAAGGCGACTCCCTATCGTGCGACTTTTTCAACCTGCTGCTGGAGAAATTTATTAGAGCTGGAGAACTGAATCGAGCAGGTATAATCTTTCAAAAGAGTGTACAGCTGCTGGGGTATGCCGATGATATTGATATCATCGGTCTCAACACCCGTGCCGTTAGTTCTGCTTTCTCCAAACTGAACAAGGAAGCAACGCAAATGGGTCTGGCAGTGAACGAGGGCAAGAAGAAATATCTCCTGTCATCAAACAAACAGTCGTCGCACTTGACTCTCACGTCACTGTTGACAGTCATAACTTTGAAGTTGTAGATAATTCGTCTATCTTGGAACCACCGTAAACACCACCAACAATGTCAGCCTGGAAATCCAATGCAGGGTTACTCTTGCCAACAGGTGCTACTTCGGACTGAGTAGGCAATTGAAAAGCAAAGTCCTCTCTCGACGAACAAAAACCAAACTCTATAAGTCGCTCATAATTCCCGTCCTGCTATATGGTGCAGAGGCTTGGACGATGACAACAACCGATGAGTCGACGTTGCGAGTTTTCGAGAGAAAAGTTCTGCGAAAGAGTTATGGTCCTTTGCGCGTTGGCCACGGCGAATATCGCATTCGATGGAACGGTGAGCTGTACGAGATATACGACGACATTGACATAGTTCAGCGAATTAAAAGACAGCGGCTACGCTGGCTAGGTCATGTTGTCCGGATGGATGAAAACACTCCAGCTCTGAAAGTATTCGACGCAGTACCCGCCGCGGGAAGCAGAGGAAGAGGAAGACCTCCACTCCGGTGGAAGGACCAAGTGGAGAAGGACCTGGCCTCGCTTGGAATATCCAATTGGCGCCACATAGCGAAAAGAAAAAACGACTGGCGCGCTATTGTTGACTCGGCTATAATCGCGTAAGCGGTGTTTACGCTAGTAAAGAAGAAGAAGAAGGTAAAGCCGAAATACAGTACCACTTCAGTGACATCGAACCAGTTCCATTCAGAACTATCCATATGGATCATTTGGGTCCATTTCCGAAAAGCTCAAAAGGAAAAGAACATCTTTTGGTTATCGTTGACTCATTCACAAAATTTACAACGCTATATCCCGTTAAGAATACATCAACTCGCCATGTCATCGAAGCATTAAACGAAGCAAGTAGTTATGTTGGAATGCCATTACGTATTGTGACAGATAGAGGTTCTGCTTTCACGTCTCGCGAATTCGAAAAGTACTGTTTCGAAACTGATATAAAACATATTCTCTCGGCGGTGCGAACAGCAAGAGCAAATGGTCACGCAAAAAGAACAAATCGCACAATTTTGTCTATGTTATTACCGATGAATTCTGTAGATAAGAAATGGGACGAGAAAAATCGCTGTGTACAGTGGTGCATAAACACGATGAAGAACAGTACCACGGGTTGTACACCTCATGAGCTCTTGTATGGGTCCAAGCCACGTGATATTTTACGCAACAGAGTTATTCTAAGCTTGCAAGCAAACGACGAAGCATTAAATGACGAACAGCTAACAGATCTCCGTGAAACAGCAGCTAAACGAATTAATGAAAAACGAGCAGCTGCGAAATCTCGCTTCAACGCAGCACACGCGACTCCGCATACTTTCCAAGAAGGTGACTTAGTTCTAGCCGAAAATGAACCACCAAGCACAGGTATGTCAAGAAAACTCGAACCACGATTCAAGGGGCCGTTTTTAGTTACCAAAGTACTTGACCACGACCGATATGTGGTAGAAGATCTTCCACAAACACGATGCACTAGAAAGCATTATTCTTCTGTTTACTCCATCGATAAGTTAAAACGCCGGTGTCAGTTACCAGAAGACGACGACAACGAAAAAGAAATTGTCAACAACGAGTTGAGCGAGGTCGCTCAAGTTTATCAGGAAAGGCCGACTGTAAATGAATGTTAGAACTATCAACGAGAAGAAGAGTTGTCTGCTTATTTTATTGTTTATATGTACATACATATATACATAAGTACATGTCACTATTGTAAATGAATGTTAGAAACATCAACGAAGAAGAAGAAGGGTCAGAAATCGTCAACCGACGCGGTAACACGAATTAACATTGTCCGTTTCTCCAAAGATCAAACACGAAATATGTATTTATTCTTAATTAAACATTCCCACACACAAACAAACATTGTTATTGAATATACAGTTTAACAGAAAATCCTGACAAACGCGTTTCTTTATTTAATGTACGACACAATCCGTAAAGAACACGATACGTTGAAAGTAAGTATATCATTAACAATATTGTTACGAGCTTACAGATTTCTTCTTGAAAGTAGGTATTGTTTAAAGTCGGACAATGGGAATAATTTGTAGAATTTTCGTTACGACTACGAACACTCGAGAAGAACGGTCCTATTCGAAATCCTAATCACTGATTTAAGCTGACGCAGCAATCACCATCCTATATGTGCAGTAGTTTTCCATATGAAACCTTCTAGATTCGTAATTTGTACAAGACAAACTATTTTTTTTCGAAGCGAGTTAGGCGAATTGAACAAGGTCAGAATTATACATTCTGTAAAAAAGATTAATTGCAAAAGGGATTGAAAGTTTTATCGAGATAAAAATCCGAGTCCATTTCGGTTACGTATATCTGACAGTAAGAATTGTTGTAATGCTTTGCTCAGAGTTTCATTTGCATCCTTCTTTACCGAAGACTTAGAGTCTTCGTCTGCAATGGCGATGGTAGCGTTGCTGGCTTTCAACCCGGCAGAGTGTTCGAGACGATTCTAAATAATTATGGAACTTATCTGGAACCACTCCGAGCAGGAGTTATTTATTGACTTAATTTATCCAAGAATTGGGCAGGTATTAAAAATAAAATACCAAAAAGATTAGTGAAAGAGCATTGCAAAAATGCAAATTATATAAAATTACCTCTATATAGCTATACTTCCCCATATTGGTTGCTCGGTATGGGTTATCAAAAGGTTTAAGGCGTGTAAATAATCGTCTGTTTGCTTCCTAACCTAGTTCCAGGTCTGTCTTTTTCTAAACTCGGCACAGAAATTTCCTCCTCGATAAGCTCAGTGGTAGTAGATATTGCGAAATTTCTGAAGGTAGAATAATAACCCTCGTTCACTTTCGCGCAATACTGCGCAAATTTAAAAATCTCTTATATTGCCATCCCTTCTAAAGAAGAGTGGCAAAGAAGCGAGGTGGCCAGATTGACAGCGACGCAGGGTTAAGATCTATACGTTGAGTCTACACCTGAGAATAGAGTGGGTGGTGCTGTCGTTTCAGCAAGATTATCAAGGCAATTAAATAATATCCTTTTGTTCTGGCAACGAGTGTGTTTATAATAAGAAATATATTTACATGTGCACGCGGTTTTGAAAACTTAAAGTCTCTTAGGGTTTCGCCAAAGATGGTGAAAGAATTCCTTGATCTCTTAGTGGATTTGGCACACTATTTTTACGATAAACCTGCAATGGGTTCCAAGACATAGTGATATTCCTGCTAACTGTGAAGCCAGAGCAGGCAGGGACACACATTCTGACTATAAAAATTTAAAAAGAATGGCATAAGAGCTCTAATAGGAGAGCTAATTATATTGTTAGACATGCCAACAGACTAAGAACAACTTATAATAACTATTGTAAAAGCTGTCATCAGGTAGACGAAGTGGAGAATCGCTGCTGTCCGGTCAAGTGTTTCTTGACGATCTTTCGGAGGATGCACAGATAAAGCGTTTAATGATAAAACGCGTTGTGTGAGGGGAGTCCTGGTGATAAAACAATGGGCCTCCCACAAGCTTAGGTGCGCCATCAGACAGCCAGTTTACATACCTACCTACTTTCTTCTTCGATAATGGATAAACTCGGTCTTTCGTAAAAAACCGGAAGTATCGCGCGAAGATGAGGTTGACCGTTTGAATGGATAGGCTATGTTTCCTCACCAAAAATCGTCAATTCAATTTTGGCGTCAGTTCGTTTTTTCATAAAGCATAATACATTATTTTTTATGTTTTGAGACATTTCGTTTTTTAGATTATGCACAAATATGCAATTATTTATGTGTTGCTGTATGTTGCATGTTATTTTGCGGATGCTAAAGTAAATTTACACTTTTTTAAATTTATGCAAATATGTGTGTATGAGGATTTGTTGCACATACTGAGATATTAATACGTCGCGTACTACACAAAGCAGCCACAAGTTCATTAATGCTTGTGGTTGCTGTGGTCCAAGGACATACTGACTTAAACTAATGATATGTGTTATGTATGTTTTTGTATATACATAAATATGTGTTCACATACATATATATAAATAATAGCATGTAACCCAAATTCATGCCACATAAAGTGGCAAGGACGGGAGAGTCCTCATAAATGCGTAATTTTTTTTTTGATATTTTTTTCGTGTGCTGCTTAAGTGAGTGTGGTAAAAGTGCATAAAAATTGCGAAAGAGAATTTCGAAAAGTCCGCAAGCGCTTGAAAGGATTCCAAAATAAAAGGAAAATTGAAAAAGCAGGATTTCAACTAATGAATAGCTAAACTTAAGCTTTTTCAGCATTAAGGCAAGGAGCCGAAAAAATACGGCTTGAAGTTGAAGCTAGGAATAAATTGGATTCAGTGCGAATATAACATTTTTATTTGGCGTTATTTGCAAAAAAGTATTAGCTATAATATATTTTGGAAATCTCTACGAATTTTCACACTTAACCTCCAAGTCGTATTAAATGCGTACTATATTTTAATACAAAAATATAGTAAATAGATTCTTTTGTACTTTTCAATGCAGATTAAAAGTGTTTATCTCAAAAAAGTTTTGGGTTTGCAAAATTTCTTATTTATAAATTTATCACCTAACACACATGTTGTTATATTCAAGAATTCTAAGTGGGAATATCGGAAGGAAGGCCCAAACATGTAGAAAATATATCTACGTTATAGCAGAATATTTACTTAAACTTAAAAATTTTAAAACAGATAGAGTATTTTTTATTGGGGTTTGGAAAGCACGTAAAGAATTTCGGTTTTCCAATCTGCTAGAATTACTGGGACTCATTTTCCTCTATACCTCTATAAAACCGAATCTGTTTAGAGTAGCTCACGAATTCAAGTTCATATTCATCGTAAGCAGACCCTTTAATTAAAAATCCTGAATTGGAATAAGCATTACTTGTTATTGGGGTATATCTTGCATATTGGCAGGATTAACTTAGTTAAAAATGTGTGGTATTTTAACACCGATGAAGACTTCAGCTAAAGCCTTAAATACTCAGAGGTTCATTTAAAATGTTTTGTTTTAATAGATATTCCTTCAGTTGTTATCAAAAGTTCGAACAGAATCTCGGTCGTAGCTATTAGTCTATTTGAGAATGCTTAGGACCGTCGGGTTACTTCACTGAATAATTTTCAAGCTGAAAGTTTTTATCATCATCGATACCTCTCCAGGTTTTGTGGAAAACTTATACAAAACCTTGTTCTTAGCTATTAGTCTATCCAGTAATGCTTGGAACCTTCGGTCTATTCTAACGTGTTTCCGTTGAAAGCTTTTATCTTTCCCGAGGTCTTTCCATTATTACTAAGGCTTACAGAATCTTTATAAAATGGAAGATGTGTTAAGTACGTAGTCCAAGAAATCAAGAAAATATTCGTCTGACTTTTCAATTGTAGTTCTGAATGGGTCCAAAGTTTTAAATAAACGATTAATGAATTTGACAAAGTCATTATTATCGATGGATTGAATATATAAAAATAATACTGTATAAATGACATATCTGGTTAAAAACTCTGAAATATTTTAATTTTTCAAGATTCCTCTTTCGAAACAAAACACTGCAAAAGCATATTGAACCAGTGCCTTTTACAGCAATCGCAATGAGTCTTTCGGCAATTGGCAAGCACTCGTTTATGTGGCAGCCATTCATGCTATCCTATTATTTTTTCACCACAAGTTTTGCCAACTTTAAATGCAGCTTTTGCTTTAACGTTCTTTCATCTTTCAACTAACGGCCGCAAACACTATCAACGCATTAATGGTCAGTCCGTCTGTTACATAGTTGCTTTTTTGCACACAAAGCGCGGTTTTTTTATGATGTTGAAGTAAAAAATTAACAAAAAAGAAAACGAGTGGATAAAAACCCAAAGCCTTTGACAAATCCGAACTCAATCACCCGCAAGTGTGTACAAAGAACCTAAATATGTAAATACGAAGGTGGTTTGATGGGTTAAGCTGACTTACTGAATAGAAAACTACATTCAGGAAGTGGAATTCTTGGTTCGGTTTTGAAAATATTCCAGAAAAATATCCAATTAGGTTATCCACATCGAAGATTTTCCGGAGCTTTTCACAATCTCTACATATGAAAATTAAACGTGGAAATCTTCGATGGACTGGCCATGAAATAAGTTTGGATATTGTTTGGTCCAATTATTATGCTTTCGGTTCGAACGTTCTTCGCTTGTTAAAATCTAACGTGTATCGTAGTTCTTACCTTTTGTTGTTAGTTTTAAAGCTTCCAAGTAGTTCGGACGGATCTCGGATAAAGTTGTAGTATACAAGTACAATATACTAAAACATAACTTTTTCTTGGATTTGGAGACCCGACCGTTCTTTAAATCGTTATCTCTGCATCACTGATGTATTATACACATTTTTTTTTTAATTTAATACTACCCTTGGGGTCTTTTCGCTGTTGTAATTCGTTTTAGAATCTCTAAGTAGTTCTGACGAATTTCGTATAAAGCGATAGTCTATAATCGAAGGACTGTTCCGTTATTTTTAATTTAACAGAGCCGAGTGATCTTGGTTATATTATTTATTAGTTGGTTTTAGAGTCTCCAAGTAGATACATCCACTATTTTTCTTGGAGTTACAGACCCTTATGATCAAGGAAGCATTATCTTCGTATCATTTATTTACATTTACCAATTATTCCAAAGAGCTTACTGTGAGTATAATGTGCAGCAATCTCTTTTCTGCTTCCAGAAAGTTCGATATTGTAATAGTCTCCAACAGTAATATTCTCCTGGTCTAACCAAATTTTGTTAAACAATATATCTCAATCAAACCTATTTCGCGACCTCGTTTTCTGATTTTTCGATTTTGCACTCGCGGAGTCATAAAATATATGAATACGATTATTCAAAGTGCCACTGACCTATCAAACTGTTCTCGTTCACACTCATATGTACATATTTACATATACATGCCTATATACTTGTATACACATACGCACTTAAGCTGACGGACGCTTTTAAGGACTGGCCGGATTTACACTCCAATTCACTTTGTTGCGATTTTTGCGCGGTTATACGAGTTACAAGCAGAGACACTCATAGTATATATGATATACGATGGACATATTTATATATATATTTATGACAGAAAAAGAATAAACATATATTTTATATATATACACATGTGCATATATGTAATTACCCTCACCCATGTACACTAAAAATATCCGCACGTCGGAAAAGCCCTTGTAAATCCTGCTGATAACTGATAAATAGATGAGTATGTGTTACAAATAATCATGCATATGCGCACATTCGCACGACACGAGCCTATTCGCATTCCGAAGTGGCAGCAAAAATTCTGAAACTCCAAAGAGCTGGAGAACAACAACGTAGAAGACTACGACAAATTCCAACGAACAATTAAGACGCGACACACAAACCATGACTGGAGCAGACAAGAAGGTTTTGGTGACAATCACTGTACTAGGGGGGTTATAAGACAAACCGAGGTAGGGCCAAGTAAATGCAGCTTGTTACTGAATGCATTAGGACCATCACGTACGTATGAGTAATACTCAACCTTCCTCCCGATGTAATACTTATCAGAAAGCAAGCCTATTTGCATACATATACAACCTCATACACTTCTTTATGCAAGCATGCAAGCTCTCCAAAGAAAGCCAATTGGCTCATTCACAGCAAAGGTGGAACGTTAAACTTTACGCACATATTTATTTAGCACAATTTGCGTAGTAACAAAAAAAATATTTGCTTGCACGAGTTGAGTTAAGTCAATAGTTTTTATACCCTGAACAGGTTAAATTAAGTTTGTGATAAAGTTTGTTATACCCAGAAAGAAACTTTGTAGATTCAATAAGCTGCTCATTTGTCGGGAGCGCCTACATCGGGCCAAACTGACTGACCAAAATGAAGTTCTTGTACAGAAAACTCTGCTGTTTGGCAAGATATCGTCGCGTAGAGTATCGTAGAGTATAATCTAGGCAAACAGCCTAACGCTGTCGGCGCAGTAATGATTTCCAACTGATTATCCAATTTTTTTGTGGGTTCACTTAAGCTGACACAGATTTAAGGAGAATTTTGCTACTAGAAGCGTATTAACATATGAAAAACTAAGCTTGAGTTAATATATGTACTATACTTCTATATTTATTTGCTTGTACGTGCATAGCCAAGCAGTCATCTATATAGTTTATATGGGTCATAGTAATGTTTAATCAACTGGCAATTGGTGGTTGCCTTCGTATTTGTTATTATTATTGCTTTTGTTGTTTCTATGCTGTTGCTGTACGCATAAATCTGTGGTCTACATTATGCTAATGTTATGCCGACTTGCTGTGCACTTGCTGTGCACTTCATAATCTAATCGCGCTTTCACTTTTCTTAGGCACAAATTTCCTCTTTGATTATTCTGTATCAATTAAAAACACTTGCTCGCAACAAACAATTATCACCGAAGGCTTTTTCCAGCATTCTAAACGTTTCAGCACCATGAATTTGATTCCGCACACAAAATTTAATTGCACTACTTGGATGATAGCGTATACTATACACCAATGATTATTTTAATGTGGCCAAATGGGATCGTGATTGCATAACAATTTGTCTTCCAAGAGCCGTTCGCTCCATTGGAATGTCATTTGTAGTAAAAGCCACCTATCCACCTTCATCTCACCCGCGTACTCATTTACGCAATTCATTCATTTCTTTTAAGTCAATTTAAATAAATTTCGCAAATAAAACTAGTTTTTTGGTCAGGTGGTCGCAACGATGGTCGCCTTTAATAGCGGCCTTTACACGGTCACACATGCTCGCGAACAAGGCTTGATGTACAAGTTTGACGTTTTCGTTCACACGGTCATGCATGTGTGTGAACTTCATTTTCGTTCAGCTTTTAACGAGTAAACATGGCACGCGCATTAGTGGCAGCTCTTCTGATTGAAGAAATTTTAGAAATGGAGGAAGAAGAAGAAATTGCAAAAAGTGGCAAGAAAAAACGAATTTTGGGGCAAGATTGGCGTAAGAAAAGACCAACACGCTCGCATACAAATTTGTTAGAAGAACTGGAAATATCTTGCCCAAAGCATTACAAATGAACGAAATGAAATGAATTAATTTTACATTTTAAATTGTCCAAGCTAGCGTTACCATGCGTTCATGCGCAACACCATTCCTGCACACTGTCTTTTTTCCGACTGAAGAAATACACTGCGTGCATCATGCAGCCCTTCACACGATCACACTTGTGTGACACACCAGCAGAAAAATTTAACAAGTTTAAAAACTTTGAACATGCGTGACAAGCATGTTTTTTCCCCCTTTACACGGTCAAACTTGGTGTGATGTCACACATTTTGTCACACATATCTGACCGTGTAAAGGCCGCTAATGACTATTCAATGTGTCTGGCTATAATGGCTTTCGGTATATTTTAGTTTTAATGGCACTAAAGTGAGGCGCATATTGTTAATGAATACTATGAAACGTTCACCTTACAGCTGACAAACATACATTTGTATACGCAAAAGACTTGAGGCTTTCACTGCAGCTATTCAGTATCACTAAAATGTGCCATGGCGTCCATAAAACTGAGCTGAGTTCACTCTTTTAACCCATACACTGCCTGTCCTTTCCATGGGAGTGCAGGTCCGTACAGCTTCGTGGGTGGATATTTGTGGCACTCACTTCACTTGCAATGTAACTGGCAAAACTCTTCCCTTACCTCCTACGGAACAGGAAGAGTTCCTCCTGGTCCTTTTAGTCCACCTTGTCTTCCACCTATTTTTAAAGGTCCTCTTCCAGCAGTCAATTTTTTCCTTCGCATCGGGTAGTGTTTTGTTGAAATCCTGGGTTGGTAGTTGCGTTGTGGATCAATGAATAGTGGACAAAGCTCAAAGCTTTGCGGCATTTATAATTCGAGATTTCAAGTTCGGAACCGTCCGCGAGAAAAATGTAGGATTTGGTTAAATGAACTTGTCAAATCATTTTGTTAGCTTTGAGCTTCGACGTCAGTCTGCTTGAATACTACCACTATTCTGCCGCATGACGTTCCTTGAAATCGTCCAAATTATTGCGACACTAAAAAATTATGACAACAATTTTCTATTTACGTGCATTTGTAATTTTTCTCTCTTCTCATCTATCCACTACCGCAAGCAAACATCTTTCCTGTCTATTTTCTGATTTTCACATGCAAGTATGTACTGTAAGTTCGCAAACAACAACTACACCATTTGCCATACAAACTAATCTAGCTACCAGTTACTTCACTATTTACCACATTACTGCATTTAACTCGCTTCTAATCCGCTTGAATTACAGTAATACTCCATCGACTGCGGTTCATTGCCTAGTAGCTATCACACTCAGTCTCCGGTTGCGCATCCACTTGACTGGCCTTCGGCAACGATTTAGCGTATATGGTTCACGAATTTACGAACAGCTTTCTTTTCCAAAACTAAGCAGTCAAACACAGCGGCAGCCAGACAGCCAACTCGCTAGCGAGGAGATTGCCCAGTCAATTGGAAACACCACAATAGCTTTGACAGTCAAGCAAATAGCTTTACGCCAGAGACCGTCACGTCGCTGTCGTCTCTTCGCGCCATCTACTAGTATCAAGTATTTGTGCATGCTATCCAATTATATGTATATGCGATGTCCTAATACTCGTCCAACATAAGCTTAGCTGGTTTATATTGAAATGGTTCGCGCGCTGTTTGAATTCTAACTATGATTTTCGTTTGGTTTGTTAGCTGGTTGTCTCGTTGGCCTGGCACATTCGGAGAACAAAAGATGCGCAAAATATGAAATGTTGCAAGTCGTTGCACAGCATAAAATCATTGTTGAAACAGCAATAATAATGAGCTGAATCGACTGTAGTCGTCTGGTGTGAGCGCGTAAATTATTAACACGATCGGTTTTGGGGAGGAGGCAATTGTTTACAGTGTTGAAAGACTCAAAGATGGTAGCCGGTAGTGGGATGCCAGTAATCGGTAAGTAAATTCGAAGAAGGAGCTTCTCAGTAGTAATCTTCGGTACTTTCAATGCTTATTCTACAGCTCTCCTTCCTTTTACTACCAGCATGGGTTTGAGGTTTTAATCTTTTAATCGTTATACTGAATATACGTATCTTTAACAGAATGAATTTGAGGGTTTAATGTTCCAATCGGTAGGGTGAGTATTGTGACACATTTTATTCCATTCATCCTCAGCGTGGTTTCGAGAGACTTTCTTGTTTATTAAATTTGGGACCAACAGCGGCAGGCGATAGAAATTAGCAAGCTCCTTTCATCGGTAAGCTTCGGACCTCTCCGTCGAGGTCTTAAAAATGGCCCAGATAACTCTTTTCCGCGGAGAGAAGCTGATCCGATGTAGAGCTCACTAAATGGTGGGAGGTTAGCGAGTGTAGGTTCTCTTTTTTTATTTGAGCCTTTAAATATTTAAACACTTCAGAGTCTTTTAATTTATCGACGTTATAACAGTTTGAACCACGAGGAGACTTGGCTAGGTCCATTAATCTGATTATCTATTAATAACTGAAACTTATAATTGGTTGGGCTTGGTAACAGTCTTGACTTCTTTGTAATTAAAAGATAGTTTAACATTTTGTTTTCTTCCAGTGAGAACTTTTCTGCGGCTCCTTAACTTGGCAAGCTTAGAGGTATTCTGCTGAGGTCGCAGAACTATACGTCAGGTATATACATATATACAAGATGTGTTCCAAAGTAAACAGGACTTAAAAAAAAACAGAACAAATGGTTTTTTACGGCAAGATCAATTTGTTTCATTCAAAGTGGTCTCCTTCGGCTTCAATACAGCTTTTTGCACGGTCCAAAAGCATGTCGAACGAGTGTTTTCTCTTGTAGGCCGCTATGGCGTCAGTATGCCGGTGCAAGCCTTTTGAATAGCCTCTATGCCTGCATAACGCTTTCCTTTCATGAGCAAATGCCTTTTTACGAAAAGGAAGAAATCGCACGGTGCCATATCCGGTGAATACGGGGAGTGGTTAATGGTTAAAATGTGATTTTTGATCAAATAATCGGTCACAAGCGTCAAATCGAATGTTGGATTCTGAGCAGTTTTTCGTGCACACACCTTTCGTTAGTCCAAATGTTCGGTCGAAATACGATAAGTCGATGTTTTGGAGATGTTCCATTCCATTTCCATGAATTTCAATTATGATTTCAGCTCATTTTTGATGAATTCACACACGGTTTCGATGGAGTCATTTATGTTCTCACACCACTTTGGAAACGGTGAAACCACTCGTGCACTCTGCTACGGGATAGGCAATCATCACCATAAACTTGTTTCATCAATTGAAACGTTTCGGTAAAAGTTTTACCAATTTTAAAACAAAATTTAATGTTGGCTCTTTGTTCGAATCTCATTTTCGCACCGATAACACAAACATTACTGACACCTTAAACTTCACTTCCAATTTATGAAATGTCATGAAATTCTCACTGGACAATCGATGGAGATGGCAGATTCTAACGCACCAGTCGGCATATAGATGGCGCCACCAGGGGGCGCTAGATTCAAAAAGTCCTGTTTACCTTGGAACACTCCTTGTAGATCTTTGTTGCTTTTTTAATGGCTTGTTGTTGAATGTTGTGGAAATCGTTATTGTTGTCAATGTCTTTGTTTTTGTTTTAGTTGTTGTTGTTGCAACATTTAATATTTCCTAAATTCACTTATCATTCGACGCCTCGGCAATTTTCTTTGCGAAAAATTTCATTTCCTTTTGGCGAATGCATTTCGCATTCGATTTCACAATTTTCAATGTACACATTACAAGAACAACACGAACGAGCAAAGCATGCCAAAAAAAAAAAAATAACGCAGTGTTAGAAATAGCTGCAGCTAAAGGACAGCGCAAATACAAATGCCGTCAAACATGCTGATACATACATACACACATTAAGACACACACACACCCTAACGTATAAACAGTAAAGTAAACTTGCAACAAATCGAATGGAATCACTTTTCGGCGTGCTTGCTGATGCTGTTAGGGAGCAATGATGTATGTTGGTGAGAGGTGAGCGTCGGACTGCCTATTGATAAATGCAACCGTATACATACATATGTATACTATTTCGAATGTGTCATCTGACAATTGGCGGATTTTTCCGTATTTACAATTATCCGTATACATGTTTGTATGTGTATTTGCTGGTGTTTACCTCGCTCCACACAGGCTTGCAGGCAGCGGTTGCGTCCCTTGGGTCCACAATGCTTGCCAACAGTCAACAACTGTTCTTTCCGTTGTGATATTTCACATTTGCAACACGATTAGAAAACGGGCGCTCGTGCGGCACGGAAAGTGGCTTCAATAGTGTTAGTTCGAAACACTCACATACTCTCTCAAACAAATATGTATGTATGTCTGGCGCATTTGTTAAGCAATGTTGGTGTTGTTGTTTTTGCCTCTATATGTTTTTTGCGGCTTGTAGGGCAATAATCGTTGGAAAGTACTAAAATCGTTGGTGATTGCTAGGCATGTGCAATAATAACTTGAATAAGTTAAAAATAAAATGGTGTCTGTAAAATGAAATGGAGTTTCCGTGAAATGGAAAAGTAAGGACTGGCCAAATTTGGGTGCAGACGTTTATTATGTATTTCCGCCTTTTTTAAAAATCATAAGTATAACGAAAAGGTATATGACAAAAACTTTGGCAGCTCATTGGCCGATTTCATCAATTAGTAGTATATCTAAGAAAAATCTTAACTGTATTTGGTCTAGGTATCTGATATACAGTACTGTATATATTACATAGTTCAAAAAACATTATATTAGATGCATTCGGACCGACGCATGTCTTATTTTATCTAACCTTTGTACCACACATGTTGCTGTCAGAATAAGTTGCTTATTTACATCAAAATATTCCAAAGATTAGCCGATTTTTTCGGAAAAAACTAAGCCTTAGCAGCTGAGATCTTTGTATTTTGTACTACTATGGACAAAAAATGATAAGGCTTTGCTCATAATTTTAAAATTCTTAATTTATTCTTTAAAATTTATGTTTTACTCCTTGACTCCAATACATTTGTACCAACGTTTTTTCCAATCCCCGAAACAGTTGTTGAAGTCAATCTCCGAAAGAGTCGGAACGAGTTCGGAGTGCACCACACCTCGCTTATTAAACAAAACTTTCAATATAACTTTCATTTTTGACTGCTTTGAAGTGTTTTCTTTTGCTTTCGGCTCACATTGCCACGATATTCGGCCGGTTGATTATTGGTTTCCGGGTCTTAAGCATATATTCAAGACTCATCGCCAGTAATAACACATTTCATGACATACTGGTAGTTGGACAGTATTGTTTCACAGTTGCTAACGTGGCGCTGTGAACCAATCGCTTTCACTTTTCTGAGGCACAAATTAGGTTTTAAAATACTGTTCACTGCTTCTTCCGATATTCCAACGTGTCTGTAAATCCTACATTCTCAAGCACCAAATCCTTTATTTTATTGTCGTGTTGATCATTAGTTAATGTCGATGGCCGTCCTGGACGTGGGTTGTCGTGAACGCATTCTCGACCGCCCTTTCAATAAGTTGTATTAAACAAAAAACTTGCTCGCGACAAACAATTACGATATTGCAGAGAAAGATACTTAGTTACATAAAAATATCCTAATTCCATAAAAAAAAGGTAAGTTAAAATTCTAACAAAAAGAATCAATATTACAAGAACTGAAGCACAAATATATTAAATATAACGGGTGATTTTTTTGAGGTTAGGATTTTCATGCATTAGTATTTGACAGATCACGTGGGATTTCAGACATGGTGTCAAAGAGAAAGATGCTCAGTATGCTTTGACATTTCATCATGAATAGACTTACTAACGAGCAACGCTTGCAAATCATTGAATTTTATTACCAAAATCAGTGTTCGGTTCGAAATGTGTTTCGCGCGCGTGTTTTGTTCAGCGATGAGGCTCATTTCTGGTTGAATGGCTACGTAAATAAGCAAAATTGCCGCAGTGAAGAGCAACCAGAAGCCGTTCAAGAACTGCCCATGCATCCCGAAAAATGCACTGTTTGGTGTGGTTTGTACGCTGGTGGAATCATTGGACCGTATTTTTTCAAAGATGCTGTTGGACGCAACGTTACGGTGAATGGCGATCGCTATCGTTCGATGCTAACAAACTATTTGTTGCCAAAATGGAAGAACTGAACTTGGTTGACATGTGGTTTCAACAAGATGGCGCTACATGCCACACAGCTCGCGATTCTATGGCCATTTTGAGGGAAAACTTCGGACAACAATTCACCTCAAGAAATGGACCCGTAAGTTGGCCACCAAGATCATGCGATTTAACGCCTTTAGACTATTTTTTGTGGGGCTACGTCAAGTCTAAAGTCTACAGAAATAAGCCAGCAACTATTCCAGCTTTGGAAGACAACATTTCCGAAGAAATTCGGGCTATTCCGGCCGAAATGCTCGAAAAAGTTGCCCAAAATTGGACTTTCCGAATGGACCACCTAAGACGCAGCCGCGGTCAACATTTAAATGAAATTATCTTCAAAAAGTAAATGTCATGAACCAATCTAACGTTTCAAATAAAGAACCGATGAGATTTTGCAAATTTTATGCGTTTTTTTAAAAAAAGTTATCAAGCTCTTAAAAAATCACCCTATATAATTAAACTTGTATTGACCATCGTCAATAAGTCTTGGCGAGCACTGCTGCCAAAGCATTAGTCTCAGCGGAATAGTGGGTGGTACCGTAACTCAGGAAACTCCGTAGAAAGCTGACAGTCGCAACGTCAATGTGTCGCGACTTGTGGACGCCGGCGTTTGTTGCGATTAGAAATAGGCAACATTGGATTTACAATAAGAACGAAAGAAAATTGCTGGAAAGGCAAAACTGTAAACTACAGCTACATGCATTTGACGTTATGAAAACAAAAAATTAAATATAAACGATGCATTTAAGCGTATTGGCGACGTTTGCGTTTGCTACTTGTTGACCAACTGCTTTGGTGGGTGTTCACCTAGATGCCGGAAAAGTTATTGAGTTTAAAAGGAAGTGTTTCCTTAAGTTGTTATTTATTATTTATATAGTAAAACAAAAATAGAGAATTCTTATAGTCAAAAGCTTCTGTTCTTTAGTCGTATTATACGAGTTTTCATAATGTACAGTTTTAACTCAAAAAGTTTTCTTTAGTAGTAAAAAATTCAAAATATGTTTCTACTTACAAATTCTTATTATTCAGTAGTCATCAGTCCTAGTTTCTATTGATTAAAAAAATTAAAACTAACATTAAATAATTGTTAGTCCAATTATTTCAGGCGTTAACCAATCTTCAATGGTTGAAGTCAATTTCTGACAACACTCTGACTTAATGCAGTTATCAAAAGTTATTATTGATGTAGTAGAAAAAAAAAAAAAATATAAAATAAAATAATAATAAAAAATAACAGTAGACTATATAACATGAAGTTTAAATTATCAATTGGTTAAAAATCGAAATCACGTACATCCGTTGTTTAAAAGAATCGAAACTAGCGGTATATATTCGATTGAAACCAAATAATAATATAATATTTTCACTCGCCACTCCCACCCGTTTGAGCGCTACAGAATGTTGCATGTGAGCAACGTTGGGCAATGGTGGTATAAAATTTATTAATATTTTTTTTCTAATCGCATTTTATTTTATTTATTGGGGAAAAATTAGGTATGAAAAGACAAAAAACAGTTTTTATTGTTATTGCAGCAAAGATGGACCTTACATTTAAGACATTTGGACATTGGAGTTCCTGTCTTGCACAACCTGCAGCGCCCTTTTTCACCGAATACTACCCAATGTTCCGTCTTATCATATCGTTTCGTTTCTGGAGGGTTCGGCTGGAATCTGTACTTTTTCGTGTTATGCGAGGACACACTGCTCGATGGAGAGTTTGTATCGCTATCATTCCTCTCTGCGTTGGACGGTCTGCCTCGCTTTCTTTGCATAGAAACTGCAGAAGACGTAGATTGCAAAAGGGCATCAGCAATTTCCAGTTGAAATTTTATTAGGGGAATGTGTTTCTGTTTCGGATGTAGCAAATTTAAATGTTTTTTATAAAGCAGCCACGCATTTGTAACAGACGTTCCCAGACACCAATAAAAAATTCGTATATACCACTTCCTTGAGCGGTGGTTAACTTTATAAAGTTCCATCAACATGTCCGCTAGATCCACACCTCCCATGCCTTTGTTGTAGTTAGCAACTATCGCTGGTCTTTGAACATCTACATGTGTTTTTTCTTTTGGGTTCCAACGTTTGCAAATGCCAACTGGTTGATGATTTATATGCGACGATATAAGTTGGACCGTCTTATTGTCAAACCACCTTACACAACACAATATTATGATTGGTTTCACATTTCATATCATAAGATCCTCTTCCACGTTTTTTGAGTTCCGCTTCTGAAAGTAACTGGCAGTTGCTTATTCGATTTTTACGTATAGTACCAGTGGCGAATATGCCCATTTCCTTCAATGCAATCAGAAGGTTTACTGATGTAAACCAGTTATCAAAATAAAGTTTAAAGTTCTTGTGTTTGGGAATAGTTTTCGCTAAATAGAGAACTATATCCGAGGAAAGTCCCAATCCATATGATTGACAGGTGCCTTCACCAACATACAGCGTGAAATCAAATACAAGTCCAGACGCTCCAGCACGCGTAAACATTTTCAACCCCCATTTGTGAGGCTTAGCCGGATTGTATTGTTTGTACGTTGATCGTCCTGTAAGCAAAAGTAACAACAAAAATACAACATACATACAACATACGTACATACCTTTGAACGCTTTGATGTTCTTCTTGAAGGAGTTTATTGAAGTTTTCTCTGATGATATCGAGCAGTGGACGTATCTTGTATAGCTTGTCATAATTTAAATCTTCTTTTTTAGGCTGCTTGCTGTTATCATTAAAATGTAAACACTGTTTAATTTTGTCAAATCTATTACGAGGTATTGAATCCGTTATAGCGGTAAGCTTAATATTTTGAGACCATGCCATTTTAAATTGGGGTAGTTTTAAAACACCTAAGTACAGTAGAGTACCAATATATCGTCTTATTTCTACACTGGTACATTTAAGTTCAAGGCCCAGTTCTTGAAGTCCATACAAGTCAGTTTGCTGCGTGATCAAATCAATAGCACGAAAGTCAAAAAATTGTGAAAAATATTCCACGGGCATCATGACGTCGTGAATTTCCAAGTCGACATCTGCCTTCCACACACTTTCAGGAGCTTCAAATGGCTTTGATCTCCATTTTAATGCCTTCGAATCAATTTTTTCGATGCAAAACTTTTCACTAGAACAAGATTCATGCTCGTTGTCTTCCGTAATTATATTGTCAAGAAGTCCGATTTCTATACTTTCCCCTCTTTTCATAATCCCTTCCAAATTCTGCTCCAGCACTGCAGACACATCCTCTATCTCACCACCACTTTCTTCATCAGTTGAAACATCCCAATCGAAGTTTAAAATTCGTTGTACGTCCTCATTTGACAAACCTTTATCTTGAGGCCTCATAACTAAAGTCATAGAAATTTTATACCACAATTGCCCAAAGTTGCTCACAAGCAACTTCGCATATGTAAAAAAATACTCACCTGATGTTGGTTTAAAACTAAATAAATTTTCTTGCAAAAATATTTCACTTAACAATCGCTGAAAAGTAGTTCATTTACAGATTGATAATTTTTGTTACAATTATTTTATAAATTCTCACTTTTAAAAAAGTCCTCCTTCATGCAGAAATAAATTTTCGCCGACACTGCTGCAGTCTTTATCAAATTGCTTTGCTAAATGATTTACTAGTGATTTTTTTTTTATCACACTACATGCTGACTCATAAGACCACCGTTATCATATCGGTTCAATAAACAAAAACAAAAATAACGCTGGTGGTAGGCCTATGAACTAGCGAAATTGCCCTCAGGCAACATTGGGGTCGAAAGGGCTAAGACTACATCTCTATAATCATTAGTCAAAAAAAAGTTGCATATTTAGCACTAACATTAATACGATATCTTCTTGCCTTAATTTAGTAATCATCGGCCAAAAATCAGGAATAAATTTGTGTTCTTAATTCTGTAGTCCGAATTTTATAGTTCACTAGTCGGAAGTCAAAGCCATGATCCCATAATCAGCAATAAATACCGACATCTAATCATAATATCATAATAACACTCAGTTATTTGCAATAAGATTAGTTACTTAGTTACTGAAAAAACTATAAATTAAAATTCAATATTAATGTCCTGATCAGGGTATTTTTTTTTTTTTTTTTTTTTTTATAGTAGGAGGAAGCATCGAAAGCCTGATCAGGGTGTATTAAGTTTGTCATGCAGTTTCCAACACCGAGAAGAAAACATCGGAGACGCTATAAAAGGTTTAACGATCAGCTGAGCGAGCTGAGTCGATTTATGTTCATCTCTCTGTATGTACGTGAACTATTCCTTCACTTTGTTGAGATATCGATCCAAAAATTTTGAATACAACCATTTCTTTCCAAGAAGCTTCTCGTTTGTCAAAATTGTCCATATCAGATCACTAAATCATATGGGTGCTATAAAAGCTTATCATCCCAAATCAAGTCCTTGTCTGCAAAAATTTTTTATTTGAAAAGATATCATCTTTTTATTCGATCTTTTAATAAATTGTTGCAACAGTACATATGTCAAAGGATTTGCTTAGATCGGACCACTATAGCATATAGTGGCTATACAAACTTAATGAACAAAATCAAACCCTTCTCTGGAGACTATTTTATAATAGCTTCAGTGCAACTGAAGTTGACGTTTTTTCTCGTTTTTTTTTTTTAATAAAAATTCCATAATTAGTAAACAACGCAGTGCAAATTTAGTCAGTATTTAATGCCTAAACAGAGACTCGATTGCTCTTTGCACACTAATTCGATTGGAGCTCGGAATTTAGTTCTCACTCAATAAAATTGAATTAATTTCAACACCCGCCATGCACTTAGCTACTAAACAGCAACAATTTAATTGACTTTCGACTACACGACACACACACACACAAAAAAAACATATACAATTGAAGCTGCTAAAAATTGATATCCGTCTTTGTCCAAAAATGCGTTGCTGTGCTTAACAACAGATTAGCATTGGCGCTGACAAGCTGGAGTGTTTGTGCTGCCAGTGTCGGAGTTGGTGTATGGTGAAGGTGTCGTTGCCTTGTGACAATTTCTAAATGGAAGGCAAATACGTACAGAATACGTACGCGTTGCGGTTAAGGCAGGGAACTGCAAACTGGACTTGCATACTTTCAAACAAAAATGGGCAAAGGAATATTTACGCAATAAGCAACAAAAACGAAAATAGGAGAGCTGAAGTATTTTCGGCGGTTTGTGCGTCCAAGTGGGGCATATCACAAACATTTGCTGCATTGCAAAGCAGCAAATGTGTGAGGCATGAGACGAGGAGCCTCTGTTTGTTTTGAATTTGTGGCAAGTTGTAAAGTTGTGCATACTTTTGTAGTGCATACTATATACAGAAGGTGTAAGTGTTGCACAAACAAGTGGGATTTTCAATTTTGATTTGATTCTCACTTGGTTTAAATTTAAATTAAAATTTAAAGGCTTAATATGCCTTCATAACTAACGTTCTAGAGGTATATATCGGTAATAGCACCTTCCGCAGCTCCTGACATTCGCTTTACGTGTCGTTGTGCCTCAAAGAGTTTTATACAGCAAGATTCTGTATTTCAAGTGGTCCTGTAGGTATTTTAAAGTTATCTTCTAACGCCTCAATCTGATTTTTTTAAAGAGCACTGTTGAAATTATTCCGTACATCATGCCCGTTTATTGCATCCTCTTTGCCTCCTATACTCCTCACGACATTCCCAATTGTGCACAGCGCCGATTTATCGGGTCTGAAACCGTATTGTCTGGGTGATAAGCCGCCTGTTCTAGTGATTGCTTCTTCTGCTCTTGGATTTAGCAACATTTCGAAAAGCTTACTGGTTGTCTGGATATCCATTTCTTTTACTAATACAAAAGAGCTTTTATTTTTCCAAATTTCTGGGAATATGCCTGCTGTAAGACCAGTTTTCTAGTAGCACTTTTGGACGGTTTTTGGCAATTACCTTTAGTACCTCTGCTGGTATGCCATCCGTTCCAGGTGATTTGTTTACTTTGAGTTTCCTTGGCCCTAGTTGCCACTCTTTGATGGTAAAAACCGCTGCGTTGTTGTGGGATTCCGTTGGTCCTGTTTCTTCGGCTCTTATTTCATGTCTCCATCTCTTGTGTGAAAAATATGTTTACTATCTCCAAACAAATTGTTCACATCCGACAACTATAGCATATAGCTGCCAAACTCATTGAACAAAATGAAGTTAAAAGCCTTTTTGTGTCTTCTTATCTAAGAGAAAACCACCTGTGAAGGTTAATAAAAGTATTTTTTGGTAAAAAAAAAAATATGGTCCCAAAAAAAGGTTTTTTCGCCATATCTGCTTGTTTTTGTTTATAAATATTCTTGGTTCCAAAATTATTTTTCTTTTGCAACATAACACATTTATGTTCAAACTTATTTCCAAATGCTTTTCCCAAGGTCTTTGGGTCATAGTTTTTTCTCCAATAAAACATATGTAGTTTTTTTTTAAGTTTTTGAACGTATATTTTATCGCCATGATATATCTTGGCAAAACATCCTCTCAGCAGGGTTGTGCTCTGGGCTTGGGACCCGCCACGTAACAAAAACACACCCAATGAAAACTAGCAATCAGACTCGGATGAGAGACTCCCCTTTTGATGACGACCATGACAAACGAAATAAGGACAACGAATTGACGGCATGCGCATGGAATGTCCGGTCCCTTAATTGGGAAGGTGCTGCTGCCCAGCTGGTTGATGTCCTCACGAAAACAAAGGCTAACATCACCGCCGTCCAAGAAATGTGATGGACGGGACAAGGATTGAGTCAAAATCGTGCTTGGTGACTTTAACGCAAGGGTGGGTAAAGAAGGTATCTTTGGCACTCGGCTTGCACTCTTGCTCTCTGAGAGTACTCGTCAACAACTCGGTATAAGGGAACTGTGGGACGGCATTTTAAACTCCTTACGTACAGCTGCAACCGAAACCATTGGTTTTCGGAAAGTACAAAAGAACAGCTGGTACGACGAGGAGTGCCGTGTCGCAGCGGAGAGAAAACAGGCTGCCTACCGACCACAACGTGCGGGATGGGATAGGTACCGAAAGTTGAAGAGGGAAGCCCGACGCATTTGCAGACAGAAAAAGAAAGAGGCCGAAATGCGTGAGTATGAAGAGCTTGATAAGCTGGGCAACAGGGGTAATGCTCGAAAATTCTACAAAAAAATGCGGCGGTTTACAGAAAGTTTCAAGACCGGAGCATACTCTTGTAGAACCCCCAAAGGTGATCTAGTCACCGATGCCCAGAGCATACTTAAGATATGGAGGGAACACTTCTCCAGCCTGCTGAATGGCAATGAACGTACAACACCAGGAGAAGGCGAATCCAATTCCCCGATCGATGACGATGAAGCAGACATTCCATTCACCGACCATGAAGAAGTTCGAATAGCAATTACCCGCCTGAAGAACAAGAAAGCGGCGGGGTCGATTGATTGCTGGCACTCCAGCAGTACGCAGTAGCCGCCGGGGGAAGCAGAGGAAGAGGAAGACCTCCACTCCGTTGGAAGGACCAGGAGGAGAAGGAACTGGCTTCGCTTGGAATATCCAATTGGCGCTTAGTAGCGAAAAGAAGAAACGACTCGCGCACTGTTGTTAGCTCGGCTATAATCACGTAAGCGGTGTCTACGCCAGTAAAGAAGAAGAAGGAAAAGATATATCTTGTCTAAAAATTATTTGTTACACTTGGGCAATTATTTATTTGCAATAAAAAGTGATTGTTGTAAGATTTCTGAAACAAAATTATTTAAGTCATAAAAGCGACTTTTTTATGAACTTAGTCATTCTTATAATTTCAGTGTCTCAAAATTTTAATAATTAATTTTTTTACTTTTGTTTTGAAATGCTAACATTTTAAGAAAGTCGAAATATTTTTTCAATACTATATCGTCGAAAGTTCTTCAACAGAGAAAATCTTATTTCTTGATTTCCATATAAATTTGGCTTTGCATCTTAACTTCGACACATAAGTTGTTGCTAAATATTTTTCAATATAAAATATATATAGTTCGAGTAAATAACTATTAAAAGTATTTATTTTAGTAGTGATTTTTTCCATTAGGCTTTACTGTAGCGTTTCCACTATTCCAACAACAGCAACTCCACTCTAAGCAGACTTAATTTTTGGTGCCTTAAATAAAATATATTTTATTACATCAAACAGCACGGAACTTAAGCGCACTCCGTGCCAAGATGTGAGCATATGTCAAGCCAGCACTTGCCTCCGCCGCTTTACACAAGTTCCCGGATCTGCGTGTGCCCACTAACGCTACTTCGTAATCATCATTCATTCACCTGATGGTTTGGCGAAACTTTTGTTTTAACTAGCTGTTACACTTTCAACACTGCAATTCCCTCCGCCTCTCCTTAAGCCCCATCGCATTGCTGGCACGTTACTCGAATTTTCTCCGACACACTGACTTCAGCACAATGTGCAAATGTTCGGCCATATGATCTTCTACAGTTGAGTCCTGCTGTTTACTGTCTGTTTTCTTCGTAGTTTTGTTGTTGCTGCGTTCCCATCTTGCGTTCCTTCCTGCAGCACTTTGGAATTTGTTATTACGAAAAATTATGATGATTTTGTCTGCTTCCGCTAACTTTTCGGCCTGTTGGTAGCTTTCATACTGCCAGCGCATAAGTAAAAGTTGTTTCTATGTAAGTTTAGCTGCCTTGGTCGAGCTATAAAATTTGTTATAATTAAATAGTTTTTGTTGTTGTTTATTTATGTATTTACCGATCTTTTTTAAATTTTTTGTGGGACGAGCCACAATATATTATAATATTACATGTCAACGTTTAATACAACATGGCAACATCATGTCAGCAAGTCAGAAAGTCAGCTGCGCCTGGCTTACAAGCAACGCTGAAACGAATGCAACACAAAACGAAACAAGGAATACATAGTTAACCGTTAGGCTTGAGGACGCCCGCGGTTATTACTATATAGGACTACGCATCATACGAGCAGTTCTCTTCTCCTGCTGACAGCCACCGCGTGCGCATCACACCATAACCACCACATTTTTTCTTTATTTGTGGTTTTAGTTGGCGCGTGTTCGTGAGGAATTTCTAAACTTCCTACTTGTATTCCATGTGCAGTAGGCTTTCGATATATTTCACAATTCAAATCTATTCATTGCATTCAATAATATGGGTATAGATGTCATACTGCAGCAGCCTCAAAGCTACACTGAAGTAAGAGGTAAGCCTCTTCCTGTGCTTCAGGGAAATCAGATTTAGTTATCGTGTGACCAAGTCATGCTCTTTCTCTATTTCAAACAAACTCCACTTTTTAGACCTTTGTGCCGCCTACTTCTAAAACTTTCATTTTGCCTGTTCCGCATTTATTTATTTCTTAACTTCTTTGTATGCCAAAGTTCGCCAAACATTTTCTTATTCTCCCCTGTGTACACAATAAATCTAAATTTAGCAGTAAATAAACATTCTGTGGCGCAAATAATTGAAATTCCCTATGGATTTGATTAAATTTTTCGCAGTGCTGGCAAGGCTGGTACTGTCACGCTTTTAGCAATAAAACACAGGAGTAAAAAATCACATTCATATAACAAACAAAAACAAAAGCTTTTCAACTGGCATAGCGCTTCAAGAATTTCATTGCTCCGTATTGTAATTTTAATAAATATTATTTGCCTGCTGTTTCTCTGCTATTTCACTTTTCAGTTGTATGATTACTATTTTTTTAGTAAAGCTGAGTTTTTGAGGGTTATACATATATTCTTGTGAATTTGCTTTCAATGTTAGTAAGTAAACGGTTGGACTGATAGACTTCAATGACCTCTGCTAAAAAATTTGTCAGGTAATGTTCATGTTTATTTTTGCGTTTAAGATATGTATGTTGATGAAACTTGGTAAGCGCGATCCACTTCTACGCCCACAAAACGTCATTAATCGGTAACGTATAAAAAAACATAATTATGCATTAAATCAAGATATAAAACTCTTATATGACAAGGGTGATCGCAGTAGCAAGGGGCACCTGGGAGCGAAACGTCCCATTGTAAAGTTTGTCAATTTCTCGTTGAGCTATGATGTCAGTAATTTTGAAAAATGTCGTTTCGAGAAAAAACAGTTAGAAGTTTCAACTCTCCAATTTATACCTGCGAGCGGTGGCTCTTTAGAACGCTGCCATTCTGAAACTGTTTAGGTTACAACATTGTCGATTTTGGATATTTTTGAAAATATATAACTATCGAAAAAGCAAAAAAAAAACAAAAATTGATTTTTGAAAGTGTCAACGCAGCCGCATATCTTTGGTGTTTGCTTTTGGTGTATTTTTGTAAAAGTTCCGTTTATCGCGATTGATGACTTTAAATTTCATGGAAAGTTACTGTATACTCAGCTCTTGCGGTTGCCATTATTATATAATTTCATTATTTTTGGCTGTATGTAAGCAAGTAATAAAACTTTATCCTTAAGAATTGCTACCAACTTTTTTGGTGAGGGGAAAATATAAGATACGTATATATATGTGTTTGTATAATGTACATATATGTATATATGAGCTATGGGAAAATGTTAATAAATTTATAAACGTGTATTTATGTATAGTATATATACATATACACATAGTATACTTATATTGTATATACTAAAAATAAAAAAATATACATATATAAAGAGAATTGTGACAAGAACCTATAAAACTATTAACTAGGAAGACGCATTACTTTGCTGCGATTTTATTAAAATAAAAGTTCACTTTTATAAGAATGAATGCGCACACATTTATATGTGTACGTATGCATATGTATGAGCATATCTTATATATATGTCTTTATAACTACAAAGCTATTTGAGAGTGTGTGTCTTCTTTTTATTGCGCAAAAAGTTTTATTTAAATTGAATTACCACACATACACATTTATATGTAGTTTCACAATATAACGAGCCATAAATGCGATTATAACACCATTTGAAAGTTATTAAGGCGATGCATGGCAGCTTAAGCGCGATAAACTAACAATAAATGTGTTGGCGACGATAAAAGAAAGAAAAGTAATGAAAGTAGAAAGTAAAGTAAAAAGTAAGCAGAGTCAATGAAGAAGACATAACATATAAAAGGATTGTTAGATTGAGGCAGTATGATTACATACATAAAATAAATAGGATTTGTGATGATGTGCTAAAATAGTTATTAGAGTGAATTTCTGATAATTTCCATATAATATTTCTTAGAAAAATAAACAAGTTTTATAAAACCTTATATCTGCCCAAAAAATTTAACATAGACTATAGTAGAATACCAATAACGAGCATTAATACATTCATAAACAGGGAATATTGAGCATTAGGCTTCAGAAACTAGAGAACGGTTCGATCAATTTTTGTGAGATTACCCTAAACAATATACTAACATTTATTCATCACTTACAATAACTTTCATCTTTCAATAACACAAGGACTAAGTGTATAAATATATCTATTGGAAAAATTAACAGTTCGATATTATTTAGATTAAGGTTGCGTAATTCATCGTGGTTTATTTTTATAAAGTAGAGAGTAGAGCGCGTTTTAGTAGTAAGTAAGTTTGCTATATTTCGTGTTAAATTGAAATATATTTCGATCAAAAAATATGATATAGACTAGAATAATGATAATAGTGGTAAAAACATAGCATTAAAACATTCATAAAGCGAGAATATTGAGCACTACCCTGCAGAAACTAATGAATGGCTCAATAGATTTTGGTGGGATTTTGTGTATTAGATCCTTGAGTGGTTTACATTTATAAAATAGGGACTAGATAGCGTTGTAATAGTTAATAATCAAGTTTCATTTGGTGTTAAATTGAAATATAGTATATTTCTTTAAATGGTTCTCTGAAAGATATGTCTGATCAAAGATTAGTCCAGAGCAAACGTTAGATTAATACTGGGCATATACAATTTGTAATTTATTAATAAATATATTTTTTTGGAAAAATAAACACAAGAGAGTTCCAATTAGTCTATATTTCTCTCGCTTTAAGTTCTTTTCTATTTTATAAAATTAATTTCTACTACATATTACAGCAAAGTATATAAAAACATTCTTAACGAGTATATTGACAATTAGCGTTCAGAAATTCGAAAACGGGACTATCGCTTTTTGTTGAAATTTTGTATGCATAATCTTTGGTTAGCTTATATTTACAAAGCATATAGTAAATAGCGCGTAAGTAGCTAGTAATGTAGTTAACTTGAAATATATTACGATAAGTGTACTATTCGAGCACATGCGTTATATTACTACTGTGTGCATAAAGTTTGTATTCTATAAATAAATAAATATTTTTGCAATACGAGAATATTGAGCATTACCCTTAAGAAACTCGAGAACGGATCAAACGTTTTTGGAAAAATTTTGAAGGCAAAGATCACGCGTGGCTTATATATAGGCTCATTTCTCTCTAGTAGCTTACAAGCGTTGTATATCACCATCCAGAACAATCTAAAACTGCATTATATTTTTGAGCAATGAATCCTCTCACAATCAAATTGAAAATTACAGTTAACCACGTTGTCTATTGTAATGTACTGCCGTTGCGCAAAATGTCGTTTTACTCAAAATGTATTTACTGTTATCGCTAACAACATCAAATGCATTTGTGTTTGTGTCACATTTTTAAATTGGTCCCAGGCATACACCTCATGGCTTTCATGGACCATTAGACTCTTTGGTTATTGTGCCTGAAATTGAATCCAAAAGTGTATTATTTAAAATTGACATATATCTTCACAATTTCTTGCAGCTGAAAGTGCGCTTTGGCTGAACAGGTTATCAAAGTAACTGGAAGAAAATATTTTTATTTCATTTGTTAAATATTCAGATGCTTTCAAAGCAATAAAATTGATACTAGCTTATAGTATAAGAGAATAAATGGCTTTGATTTCCTCTAAAAAAATAGACTTCGGATGAAAGGGTATTTAAATTTATCTTAATGGATATAATGATAGCCAAAGGTACAGTACTTTGAAAATGTTAACTTTTGCTGGAAAAACATATAAATTAGGTCTAAATAAGCTGAAAAGTTCAATAATTTGTGAAAGATGCGATCAAGAATTTTAGAAGCCTTAAGGAGACACCTTTATCAAATTTGGACATGATTTGCAGTAAACAACCAATCAAGGTACTGCTGAGAACACTGTGACTCTGGTTACTCATACGAAGTGACAGTCCGCCTTTCTATAAGACATGTTACGTATACGCAGAGCTGAAATTTTCAGCAGTTTTAGGAAGTTTACACTAAACAGCCAATCATAAAAGTTCTCAGAATACTGAGACTGAAGTTACTCATACGCAATGTCGTTTTCTCTATAAGTTGTATTACGTATACACAGTGGTGACACCGAAAATTTGGTGGTATGGGTCGATACAAAATCTTGTAAGATACGCTGATATCTCTGCAAATTATGAATGTTATATATATAGTGTATTGCAATCCAATATCTAAAGCAGGAAATCTTAATGAGGGTATATTCCAGATTACGAAAAAACAAAAAAATTTTCATAAAATTATGCAATGGGTGACATCTAAAAGGCAGGTTTGTTGTTTAAAAAATATGTATGTAGTGAACTTTCGGTCTGTTATTTTCCCTATAATATAGCAGACTTTCTTTTGCTTAAACACAAAAGCAAATAGCAAAAATTGACACGCGCCGCCTGCATATTATCTCTGACACAATTAAGCTGTGC
Source organism: Bactrocera dorsalis (assembly GCF_023373825.1). Taxonomy (NCBI): domain Eukaryota; kingdom Metazoa; phylum Arthropoda; class Insecta; order Diptera; family Tephritidae; genus Bactrocera; species Bactrocera dorsalis. Next base: position 27,020,800 of record NC_064305.1, on the reverse strand, counting down.
TGACTTTTTGTTTGTGTTTTTTTTCCACTGGTTAAAGTGCAGTTGTGTAAATTTATTAATGTGAAAGTGACACTACAACATATTTAATTTCATGGCTGTCACTATAACACAGCTATAATTTTAATTGTGTGGCAACAAGCGGCCTAGCCATAGAAGAAGGGTAGATTACTGAGGAAAGGGGAGAATTTTAATGAAAGTAGGAATATTTACAAGTCGCATAAAAGTGAAGTGAGGACCAAAAGACGGCAAAGTAGACTTTAGAAAGTCGCAGCACGGGAGGCGTATATGGAGAGGAAGAAAATTAATGATAACGACTAACAATTAGAGAATTGCTATTCAAGAGAAATGTTATGTATGTATAGTATGTATTCATACAAGAATTACATACTGTTCGCATATACCTACAAACATAGAAATAGGTGCAATAAGTAGTAAAAACAGAGGAAATTTAATTAGCGCCAAAGGATGTCTAATAAAGCTGGGCAAGAAAGCTGAAAAATAGAAAAAGTTCGTTTCGGTTAGAGGGTAACAACGCGCAGTAGTTTTGTATACATATGTATACACAAATATGGGCCATACACAAATAAACACATGTACGTATTTCCTGTTTAATTTTTGTTGTTGCCTTTGTCGTAATCAAATTCCAACATATTTTTTTTGCAATAAGCACGCGCTGGTTCACTCAAACTACTTTACTGATTCATGGTGTAGAATACTTTTCGTTGCTTAATCCTGAGCTATGTTGTATAGTGGAATAGCGGACTATACAGAGGCACTTAGGCTTTGGGTTATAAGTTTCTGCACTAAAAGTGGCAGCGCACGTATATCTATACACCTTTATAGCACACCGTTTTTGTGTATGTTAGAAGAAGTGGAAGTGTCGCTAAGACATAAATTTCGCTTTACGGCACTGACATTTTTATGGCACCGACAGTCGGCAGCCCGCGGAATTTTAATTGGCTAAAGCGGATACACGAACGGGTGCGAAGTTTTAGGACATTAAGGAAGAATTGTAAAGAGCGCTTGGCATAGAAGGCTTTGACCTGTAGCCAGCCACCTAGTAAAACAGATGTTAATCCCTGAATTTAGTTGCCCAGCAATTATAGTTTCCAATGCCAGCTGTTGCGATAATGAAGACACTGTTTATTATTGCTGAAGCCAGACTTCCTATTTCAATACAGTCATTAAATTCGGCTTGCTGGCAAAAAGAGAAGAAATGGGAGAAGTTGTCATTGCTGAGCTTAAAGCAATATGTTTAGAAGAAATCTATCATCATTTTCGGGAAGATTTCTAAATATACTCTAGGCGAGTAATTTTCTTTTATTTTTTTAAATTACATTACAAGGTCTCAGTTTTATTAAGTTATGTAATTATTGAAAGATGTCGAAGCTTTTGTGATAAATTCTTTGTAAATCATTTCACAAGTTTTTAGGAAAGACTTTTGTGCTTTTGTGAAAACGTAATGTTTTTATGGCTGTTGTAAAAAATATTTGAATTATTTTAAAGATTTTTTTATCATGTCTCTGAGAAATATTTTTGAAAGAGTTTTGCTAAGCTCTTTCGAAACTTTTTATAAAGTTTTCTGAAAACTTTTGTGAAAAGAATTTGAATATTTTTTGCAAAGTTACCGTAGAAGCTATTTAATAAATCGTCGGGAACGCGTTTTGGAAGCTTTTGTTAAAGCTGACGCCTAGCTCTTTGAAAGCATTTCCGAGAGTGTTTATGAAAGCTTTTGTGTCAATATCGATTAAAAAATAGCCCTTTTAAAGGCTTTTGTTAAAATTGTTATAACAAAATCTTTAAAGGTTGCTTTTAAAAAAATGTTGAAAAATCTTCTGTGAAAGCTTTAGCAAATTTTTTGAAATTTTTTGTTAACATTTAAAAAAACTTTCATACGAGTATCCTATTTCACGAAAGCTTCCTTAAAAATTTTGATATTTTGTAGAAGATATTGATTCTTTGCTGGTCTCCTATAAACAAAATAACTGGTGAAAGTGCCTTCAAAAACTCATGTCTCACTAAATTCCCTACAGAAATTAATTTTTGCTTAATTTTAATGCATTCGATTCCAATTGCAAGTTTTTTCAATGGACAATTCTCACTCACTCGTTAGCCGTTCACTAATATTGATTGAAATTTATTGCACACACTTACCGCAAAAGCAATCGTTTAATGAATGAGAGTGGAAAAGATAGAAGCGCAATTAAATTGATTTTGCTTGCCATTAACGACACTTTGAACTTAATATTACATATTAATACACTGTTAGTGGAAGACGACTTACAAACATTTATCGCGCAATGCTTAGCGTTTGAGAAAATGACTTTTTCCCCACTATATGTGCTTGTTGTTGTTGCACATTATGTTGCTGGCAAGGATATCTTCGATATGCCGGGAATTAACGCTGATAATAAATGTTATGGTACGGATAGACACGCGTATGTTGTAGTTGTTTTCGCATGCACTCGATTACAATAATTACAATAATGATGTCTTAACCCTCAAGCTGATACGTTTTTTTTTGTTTTTTTTTTTTATTTTGGAGGGGGAATCTTCGAAAGATACCGTCATTTTTTCGGACGGTATGCACGATTCGTATTGGTCACTTAAGCGGAGACCAGTACGCCACATACTAAACGCTTAACTCCATTGTCTTTGCTTGTTTATTTGCCCCACGGAACTGCCGTTAAGCATTACATCGTGAGGCCAAGCATAGCCATTCGGCTCGTCATTCACGCCATTCCGGCGTACTTCTCATTCATCCTCCTTCTGATTTCCCTGCGTTGCCACTCATTCCTTCTTAGCTCTTTCAAAACTATAGCACACCATGCTCTCACACTATCCCACACTTGTTTCGAATCTATCATAAATCGCATTATGTTATCCGGTGTCACTCGTTCCGTTGTTAGTTTCGGTAGATCGGCTCTCTCCTTTTCATATCGTCGGCAGAAAACAAAGATGTGCAGCGCATTTTCTCCGCTGCTGTCACAGAAGGAACAATTCGTCCCGTCGTCATATCCATATTTATAGAGATATTCTCTAAAACAGCCGTGTCCCGTCAAAAACTGCGTCAGGTAGAAATCTGTTTCTCCGTGTTTCCTTTCTACCCATTCTTGTACATTTCTAACTAGCGTATAAGTCCATCTCCCCGTCGTAGCTGAATCCCATCATTTTTTCCACTCATTAAGGCTTGTTTGTCTTTCATCCTTCCGTTCTTCAGCCGTTAGTCGCCTGCCCAGTCTTTTAGATCTTTCGTATACTCGTTTGAGTTCCATGGCCATTACCTCTGGTGGCATGATGCCCGCTAATATCGCAACCGCTTCGTGGGATACCGTACGAAATGCACATGTCACTCTAATGGCACTAAGCCGCATTTCTAACTTTGCTTTTTTAGCATACATCTTTTGCTATAATGCTGGTCCCCATATGGGCGCCGCATACATCAGAATTGATTGGCTCACCTTGGCCAATAGCGCACGCCTATTTTGGCTTGGTCCACCAATGTGGGCCATTATTCTTGCTAGTGCGGGCGTGGCACGTGCTACTTTCTCGCATTCCTTTTCAATGTGCGTCTTGTAGTTGAGTCTATTGTCTATCAGTACTCCTAGATACTTCAGCGACTTTTTTTTCTACCTGTGATCAGCACAGCTTCAGTTTTTTGTCCAGCAAGTTGGAGGTTTGTCGCCATGAGCCAATCTTTAATCGTCGTCGCCGCATGATTGCAGAGGTTTTCAAGTTGGCGAAGTTCTTTTGCCACTACGGTAATGACAATATCATCCGCGTACCATATGATCTGCACCTGTTTCGGGAGTGGGAGACGCAACACCCCGTCATACAATACGTTCCACAGTCAAGGGGTCAAGCACAGAACCTTGTGGTACTCCGCCCGTTACCACATACTTCTTTTGTCCGTCATCGGTACCGTACAGCAACAGCCGGTCCGATAGGTAGCTGGATACAATCTTAATCAAATATGCCGGGGTTTCGGAGCGTTCTAGTGCACTGATAGTATGGGGCCAGTATGCCGACTTAAACGCGTTTTTGACGTCAAAGGTGACTACTGCGCAGTATTCCTTTGTGCCCTACAGCCATCTGGTACCCTCTACTGCCTTGTTGGCTATGTCCGTAAGCTTCTTTATCGCATCAGTGGTTGATCTCTGTTTGCGGAATCCATACTGGTTGTCGGAAAAACCTTTCTTATCTTGTTTTTCTAAATGCAGCTCTATTCGTGCACAAATTATCCTATCTAGAATCTTGCCATTCGTATCCAGCATGCAGAGTGGTCGATATGAGCTGGGTTCGCCTGCTGGTTTATTTGGTTTCTGCAACAAGACCAACCTCCGCTTTTTCCAAGATTTTGGGAATACTCCTTTTTGTAAACATCGCGTGAACGGTTCCGTGAAGGGTCTCGCATTGTGCTTAATGGCAATCTTTAAGGCCTTATTTGGAGTACCATCCACGTCTGGTGCTTTGGTATTGCCAAATCTCTCTGCCGTTTCTAAAACCTCCACATCAGTGACTGTGGTATTTTCTGTTTCAGCAGGTTCCTGTATGTTTGCCGCTCGGTTCTCTAGAGGCTGTGCGGGGAATAGAGTCTCCGCAATTGTTTTTAGTAGCGCAGGGCACGTTGGTGCTTGTCCTTTGCCACCTGTCATTTTTTCTATTACCAGCTTGTACGCATCACCCCATGGATTTTCGTCGATTTTTGCGCAGAGTTCTTTAAAGCAGCAGGATTTACTTCCTTTATTTGCCTTTTTAAGTTCGCTTCGTTTGATTTTAAGTATGCGCGTAATTGCTGGTGAGTCCCCGACTACTTTGACACCTTCTTCTCGCTTTGTGGCATTCCTTCCTTAATATGTCGATCTCCTCACACCACCAGTAAACATACTTTCCATGGGCGCCATTTTTTTCCTACTCATCGAAGCGTCGCATGCTTTACTTATGTGCCTCATTAGGATCTCCGCTTGCCGATCGATGTTTTCCTGAAATGTTAGGTTACCGTCTAACAGGAGCTTAAAGAGCTCTTCGTCAAGGGTTTCAATTTTCCACCCTTTCCTTTGTACCGTCTTATCGGGCATACTCCTTCGATCGCTGAGTGTTCAATTTCGAACATAATTGCATAATGGTCACTATGTATGTAAAGGTCGCACACCTTCTAATTTATTGTCCGCGCCAGTGAGCTGCTAGCGAAGGTTATATCAATAACGGAGCCCCGACCGTTCTTCTCGAAGGTGTTCTGATTGCTGGTGTTCAGTAACACAATGTCAAGCGTCGAGAATGCCTTTAGTAGAGCATCTCCACGCCTATTTGTACAGATGCTTCCCCACTCCATCGCCTAAGCATTGAAATCGCCTGCGACCACATTCCTCGTAGTTGATGAAATTGCTCTGACCAGCTCATCCAGAATTTTATCAAAATCACTCTGCGATATGCTTGGTGGTACGTAACGAGTGTAGAAGGATTTCCCCAATAGCGGTTCGTCTTGAAACATTTTCCCTCCACATGCCCATATGGCAGCTTTGTTCGTATTGTCAAATATCCATAACGTCGCTTATATTTTTATATTGCTCACTGAGTATAGCTATATCGACCTTACTTACTTAAGAAGCTCTTGTGCAGCCTCGCAGTGATTGAGGTTGAGTTGCATGACTCTAATTTTTTGGTAATTTTACATGCTTCTTGATGCAACGGACACTTTTTACTACCAATTTGGTGATCGGTGTTTTCCCTGCCCTTTTTCCTACATGTGCTACACGACGGGTTCTTATCGTATAACTTCGCAAAGTGTCCAGTTTCTCCACACTTGACACAGCACTGGCTCCTATCATCTGGATTGTGGCATGTTTTCGCCAGATGGCCGCCAGATGGCCGTACATCTAAAGCACCTCCTGAGGTTTTGCTTCGCTCTTATTCTGCACACTACCCAACCTATTTTGATTTTGTGTGCGTCCTGAAGTATTCTTGCCTCCAACGCGGGTAGGCTTACCACTGCAGTTTGGATTCCTAAGTACGCTGGTCTGATGCTCTTAATCGAATTTCCATCAAAATTACTCAACTCATTTATCTGTAGTCGTATAGCCTCGGCAATGTCCTCTTTAGTGGTGATTTCATCGAGGTCACGTATTTCTCACATGACCTCGTGAGTTAAAGCTTTTATCTGCGCCTTTTCTCCTAGTACTCTGCTTATTTCGGTCTTGAAGGTGCCTGAGCTTTTCATTTGTGCCCCTTTCAACTCTAGCAGGATTTTTCCTTTAGCCGTCTTTCTGATCTTTTTTACATTTTCCGCTAGTTTCTGCAGGGTATCATTTCCACAGTCCTTAGAATGTCGCTATATGACATGTCACCTATTTTTTCAATGACTATTGCATCAGGTCGAAGAGGCGGCTTATGTGGTGCCCTCTTTTGTGGCTTGCGTTTGACTGCGATCCAACCATCTTGTTTTCCCATTTCTTTACCTTTGACTTTGATGGGATTATCACTCTTTGCTTCTTTGTTTAGAGGAACTGCAAGTTTGGTCGGCCATTCCCTATGGGTGGTTTTATTCTTCTTCGGTAGTGTTCTTCGCTTTGGTTGAACTTCGTCGCGAGGCCTCTTTGGCGTATTCTCTCCAGCTGTTGGTATGACTAAAAAACTTCGTCGTGCTTCCTTATTGGCAATGTGCTCTTCCTGAGCACTTGCATATAATTTTGCTATCACACCGAGAAGGTCTCTCATGGTGTTGTTGATAGACCGCTGGGGTGGGTGCATTGTTGCAATCAGCTTCTTGATTGCATTCCCTAGCTTAGCCATACAGTCTCCATTAGGTTGTATCGCCTTTGCCAGGGGAGTGGTCTCGCCCAACGCTGGTGGTGATGACCTCCCTCTTTTAGGTTTGTCAACACCAAGGTTTTTAATCGGGGACCTACCCAATTTTGGTGCTCGCTTAAAGGGATCTGCTTCCACATTAGTCGTACTTCGGGGGGAGTTTTGCACCTTATTACCACCATCGCTCAGGCTTCCAGTGCTGCTACCTCCTATAATCCCAAAAATGTTGCTGCTGTTGTTATTAGTGTTTTTATTTCATTTTTCGTGTGCAGGGGGGCGGGTCGAAATAAACAGGAACGGGTGTACTCTCGGGAACACTGCCCCTACCCCAGTTCCCTGACGCCTGTCTTTCGCTTTACCAGTCCCGGAAAACACGGACGGACCGGCGCTCGCCCGGGGCAACGTAGCCTACTACACCTGCGTCCAATGCATACTCCTTGACCAGGGCCCGAAGGGGCTGGTTCCTGATACACACCGCGGCGGACATATCGGCAGAGTATGCTCACATCACCCTCTCCATTCCGCTAGCAGAGAAAACGCTGTCAGAACTTTGAGGGACTACCAGTGCGCCGCGCTGTGTACCGGTAGATTTTTGATGACAGCCGCACCTAACATGGTGAAACAGACGCTGACCAGGAAGCCGCCCATTGTGGGTCAGACGCGCCTGGTTTTTTATTGTTTGAGGGGAGACACGTATTTTTATGTGGTGGTGTCGATTCGCTGCAGTCACAGAAGCTTCACCGGATCTGCTAGTTTTTATGCCGCATCCTCCACTTCTGCCGCTCATCGTCGGGGATTGCTTATTCGTTTAAACTTATTTCGCAACTAACCTGCTACTACAGGCCGTTTGGCTATCCGCGACCTTCCGACCCCGCCCGGTAGCTTAGAGCCCAGCTAGAGAGCTCATATTCGATTGAACAGAGCACTCCGTCCGAGCAAGCTGATACGTGTCTACAATTAAATGCTCATTGAGGGTTGTGATGTGAGTATACGTGTGTGGACTGAAAGTGTGTGAGAGAGAGAGTGGGTCGTATATCAAATAAAATTGATCGAATACAATTTATAACTAAAATTAAGTGTGTAAATTACTTAGAATTAAAATAGAACAAGTTGTTAATTTGAAAGCTAGTGTGAATCGGATTTACTATTAAATAGTTGTGAACTGGTAAATAAAATACTAGTTGCAATTAACTTGAAAATAAACACATTTTTAGACTATGAATGGAATAACTATTTTGCACCTTTGCTTTAATTTTCCTCTGCGGAATTAGTTCTTAACTGATTTATAAAAAAAAACTACTTGCAAATAAGATTAAAATAAACAGGTTTTTCGACTTCCATAGATCAACAACTATCGAAAACCCAATGAGTCATATACCCAAGCATGATGTTACTGTTTTTGGTGTGTCTACTGATTTGACTGATCTTAATTTACCAACCCATCTGGATATCTTGAGATATTATTTATTAAGCGAACGTGCTAAAATAGAACAAAAAAAGTTTTCCCATAAATCATTCACTATTCAAGTACATGATAAGTTGATTGGAATTTGGGAAAACTTGGTATGGAAATAATGTTGAAAAAAAGTGTATGTAATAAATTGAATAAATTGCTTGACAAGTATCAAGAGCAAATCAAGAGAAGAAACAACACCCAATAATTTACAGAGTATGTAACAATTTTTTACATTGGAACATGTAAATGCGATTTGAAGGCAGCTCCATGCATGCGGCTGGGTTCCCGAACACCTCAAAGAGTTCATGCACGATCAACATAATCAGAGAAGACTAACAATGAATACATTTATGATGGAAACTGAAGAGCAAGGAGCAACGTCTATGTCATCAATGCCAACATACCAAGATCCCGATGATTCAACATACGCACCGCCACCGGTTCAAGAAGATATGGATAGAAGCACAAGTTCACAATACACAGAGAGATACGATTGTTTTAACTTTGCCTTGGTATGTGACAGATTTGGTGTGCCTGACAGAGTAGCATCAGCATTGGGAACCGCTCTTTTGCAAGATCTTAAAATTAGAGATAAGCATGGGAAACCTCTCATCATGGATAAATCGAAAGTTCGCAGAGAAAAAGAGAAATGCAGACAAGAAGTGCTTCGCAAACGGTTAGATGATACCAATTTGTTAGCGTTTTCATTTGATGGCAGAAAAGATGATACTTTAACGATAGATAAAATTGGTGAGAAGTATCATACTAGGATGGTAAAAGAACCTCATCTTGCTATTTTGAGAGAACCCAATTCTGAATTGATAGGTTACGTAAGACTGGAACATGAAACCGCTGAATACAAAACAACCAAATTAAATGGTTTTTTCAACGATAAAAATATATCACTGGATACATTAATTGGAATATGCACTGACGGTGAGCCAACAAACACTGGCCCACACGGTGGAATTATACGACGATTCGAATTGCTGTTAAAAAGACCATTGCATTGGTTTGTTTGCCTTCTACACTTCAACGAACTTCCGTTTCAGCATTTGTTTGAAACTTTGGATAAATCAACCAGCACTGGACCAAGATCGGCAACCGGAAAACTGAGCCGTCAAATCGAAACTTGTGAAACTCTTCCGGTAAGTTATTGCTATCACTCATTTATTATAATTGTCAACCATTTTTAATAATTTTATTATTATATATTTTTAGGTGGTGGACGGCTTCCAGAAAATTGAGTTGCAAAATATGCCCCCTGCTCCAGAAAAAAAAGAATTTTCCACCGATTCGAAGTACTTATGCGACATGGCCCATGCAATTTCTAGCGGCGTGGTTCCGGTGGATCTGGCTAACATCAAACCAGGGAAAATTGTACATTCTCGGTGGCTCACCAAGGCCGCTAGATTATTGCGATTATATGTGAGAACGGAAAATCCAGATGCAAATTTAAGAATTCTGGCCAATGTACTTCAATATCAAGTATTACAGCTCTGTCGTGTACGGCAGTGCATTATTTTTCAAGTTCAATGGTTGGTCACGATTTCTAGAACCTCGTTTACGCAAAATTGTCAATCAAGTAATTAAAGATAATTCATATTATGCGCATTCGGAAAATATCTTGTTATCAATGTTGTTTGATGATAGGAAAGAAAAGCGCGACTGTGCCATCAAGAAAATTCTACGCTATCGAACCGATGTTGACGAGCCAATGGAACTTAGAGTTTATAAAAAACCAAATATAAACTTTAATTGCACAAGTTATACGGAAATGATCAATTTGAATGATATAAATATCGTATTTGAACCACCATTCACGCGAAGCATTCCGATTGAAAGAATATTTAAATCAAGATGATCCACCATTTAATGACCCAAAAATTCCATCACACATACACGGAACGGAACGACATGTTCAATTGCTAGCTAAGGTTTCCAAACGGGTTATACCGGAAAATGTAGAGGCTGTTATGGCGACGACATTAGAGAGCCGTGCGAAATTGACCAGACTTGAATGTAAAAAAGACTTAAAACAATAATTTTTTTTAGTTTCTTTTCTATAACTCACTTAAATTAATTTTTTCATTTACATATGTTCTGACTAAATAAATTTCTTAAAGAAAAAACATAGCCATTTAGCTGATTTTTTCATGTAAAGACCAAAAATGGTGATTTTTTGAAATGATTGTATGGGGAACCCCCCAGGGGAATTCCAGGCGGTATGCCACTGGCATGGGTGGATCGGTCGTCCAAAGTTAGTGGGTGTCGGTCATACATTTGGACTCGATTGGAGCACTCTATATGGTCAAAGTGGGATTTTTCAAAATTTGCCCCTACTCAAAAGTTCGACCCAAATTGGGGAACATCAAAATTCGTTTTAGAGGTATGGTTCCTTCGGCAAAGTTTCTTATTTTGATCCCTAGAATGCGATTTTCACAGAGCAATGAGAGATTTTTAAATCGACCCGCCCTAATGTATATGTATGTGGGTTCATGTGTGCAAGTGCGTGCGCGCTGTAGTAGGTGTTGATAGTAAACAACCCTATGAGATTCCATTTTTGTTGAGTTGTTACAGTGTTTGGCGTAAAGTGGGTAGTGAGCAGAGCGAAAGGTAAGTGGGTAGCAAGGGGTGGTTAGGTAGCGAGGTGTGTTGTAGGTAGCGTAGGTGATGAGTTGAAGCAGCGAGGTATGGATGACTGCTGCGCTGAGAACTTAAGCAACATTGAACATGTGTCGTATTAAAAGCACGTGCTGGCGCATATACTCGTATACATATATGTATGTGTATGTGGGTGCGTGGATTTTTATTCATATCTACATACACATTCACAAGTGTTTTGCTGCCCATTCTTGGAATACTACTCGTTATATTCGTGCGCCACACAAACACTCGAGAGACACTTGCAACAATATCGACAAAAGCAACAACAACTGTCGGCTTAGCAATAGCAGATTGATGACTAGCGGCGCTTTCTCAATTGAAGCTGTCAACAGACTGCATTTCATCAGCCATAGCCCGACCCGTTTCTATGTAGTGGCGCCACAAGAATGCGCTGCGTTGCAACGAAATGCAAATACAAAAATAAACACCCATAATGAAAACATTGTTGGAGAAACGTTCAATGATATTTGATTATGAAAAGCTGGAAAGCGGGTAGGCGACGCTTAAATGGACGATTCGATTGAGTGACCTCTGCCCCAGCCAAGCAGAAAGAGAAGCGTAAATTACTGTTTTTTAGCGCAAGTGGCGGTGGATAGAGGAAAGTAATGGTGCTGACAGGAGGTCATGATGGCACTCAGAATTGCTGCGTTATGCTTGTCTCGACACGTTTCGTTCCACTTCTTGCTTATCGCCGCATTTTCAGTCCGCACAGCTGCTGCAATTCAATTCATCACGGAATCTTCTATCGCCTACATACGGTTGTGCGCTGGGTTTGGGACCCGCAACGTAAAAAAACAACCCCAGCGAATAGTAACAACCATTACGGATGGTATATTGCTCTTAGGAAAGAAAGTAGAGTTTAAATTGGGGATGAAGAGGCGAAAGCCAGTGGGATTGATGGTAATACGGAAAGCTTGTTGTGCCACGTGGCAAACTGCTGAAGAAATCATTTAAGAAAAACCTAGAAAAGCTTTTTTCTTGAAGTGATGTCGGATGTCGCTGGCCTGGGTCACTGAAATCTTCAATCTTTAACCCTAGAACACACACCCGGGTAAAAATGTATCCACTTTCAATTTTGAAGTGTTGTAACTTTTGAACCGCTATACCTCTATACCGTTAACTTCGGATCTACGAAGATTATTTAGTTTTGAGTTCGAATTCAAAATTTGAACCAGATCGGGCCATTAGTTCAGGAGCTACAGCCTTCCAAACACATTTTATACGTAAACACACACCCGGGATGCGTTTGTACCCTAATAGTAAAAATCATCATAATAATAAAAAAAAAAAATTTTTTATATAATTTTTTTATTTGAAAAATTAAAAATATTCATTTCACACATTATATTATTGACTTTTATTATAAAAACTAGCTGACCCCGCAGCCGTTGTCGTGCGTGAAATTACGTGTTTTGAAATGAAAAGAAAGTTAAATTTAACATTGCATTTTTTTTTTTCAATGATAAACAAAATTTTTTGGTTTTTGTTCCGGTATACAGAGAAGATGGTTTTCCAACTCGTGAGTACGCCACGTATATCTGACCATGCGAAAAACAGAGCATTTCCAAATTTATGCTACACACTATGCGACTATCCTTGTTTCCTGTTGATTGTTATCTCAAATGCAAGTTTCACTTGAAACGGAATACGTTTGAACTGAAATGGCAAATCGTTAGAACTCAAAGAAATTATTAGAATCAAGCATTCTTCCCCCTTGTATTCGATAGCGCAGGTTGTGGAGCATAATAACGACAGATCCAACTTTGCTAACCAAGCCTCTCCAAAAAATTTAGAAATTCCACTGGATAATTCACGGCGTCGTCTTCATTGTCAAAACGATCGATCTATTGGTATGAGCGCAAGTCTCCCGGAATTTGACTTGGAATCTTCCAATTTAAGTCAACAACATCGGTATTTTTGGCGGTTGACATTGGGCGTGCACTTAAGGAATCGTAGTTACGATATTTTGGCAATGGCCGAATATTCGTGATGAGTTCATCTTTCATGAATTGATAAGCGGCGAATGGAATTAATATCAAACCACCGGAAGTATCAACCGGAATTGACCCATTTCCAAGTTTTAGCGAAGACGATGTAAAAGGTCTTCGACAATGTTATTTTTGTTCGTATCCCATAATAGGTGCGGATTTGAAGGTTGATACATTTGTTTGTCGAAATGATTATCGCGAAAAGTGTGCGAACTTCATTTGCATTCTAGTGATTGACATTTTCCAGCAATTGTAATTGCTGGCTTACTTCTCCAAAACTCGCAGACACCGTACCATTCGCAGTACGCAATGACTCAAATTAAGTTGAACCGCGTACATTAATCAATGGCAACCGAAGGTAGAAACAATCGTCGTTTTTCGGGTAGATTGTATAAATTCGTCCTAATGCATTAGTTGATAACACACCTGGATGACCATCAACTGGTTGGCCTTGCTTTCTGCGTAACTATTTCTTTGACGATGCATTCCAGGTATAATATCAAATATTTCCGAATAGAGCAATGTTCTCCCAAACGGATCACTGACGAAAATTGAGAAAAACTCGTAAATGTTAATTTTGATGCTGGCGGTGTTTCTACTGGCTGCACTGTATTATCTGGGTTGAATTATACTCTTTGGCCATTCTCCAAATTAACTGCAAGACGCACAACGGCGTGAAGCGCTTTATTGTGGTTCATGTATCGACCGTATCGTATTGCTTCTTTTGGTGACGTACTTACAAACGCATTATATAGATTTCACCAAACTGCAATACTCAACATTGATATAAGTTTTGAATGTGAATTAAACAACAATGGGGAATATACATAGTACGATCCATGTGTTGTCAGCTTCGATATTCACTCTTCTAAATTGAATGCTGAATGTTCTGTCATTGTTATCTGGTGAGCGATGCAGATAGAGGGGATATTTTCAGTTTGTGTTTCCGAGAGAAAAGCACATGGATAGTATTTCCTGCATTTATTGTCAGATATACAAACCGAAAAGGGATTGTAGTGGATGCAAGGTCCATGAACCATATTGGTTCCACCACTTCGTATAATACTGGATCTTTCTCTGGATCAGGAATTTCTGCAGAAATGGTTTTATCAATTGATGCTGTAACCACCATCCACCATCCAAAGAAGAATGTATGCGTGCGGCAAACCTCTCTTTTGCCTCTTAAAACATTAATCTTACATCTAGCATCTAACAGCACCACATATACAATACCGCACGTATGTCATCGCATCCTGGGAGTATTCGGTCATGTGCCTTGGGCTGCTAATGTAAGTTGATGCCATAAAGAACGCCGACCGTAGCAAATTTCAATCACTGTGTGTGCAAAACACGTAACATTTTCACTGAATAATTTTCAAAAATATTTGAAACAAACGACAAATTTGAACGATTCAAATAATTGAAAAACAAAACAAAAAAATTGAAAAAAAAATTTGTATGGAAAAATTTAATTTTTCGGAATTGTCCAATTTTCTGACTTTTCCTCACAAAAAGCATACAGGTTTATTTATTTTTGAATTTTATTTAAAGATTGCATCAGTAGTTCTCTCAGCGTTACTAATAAATAAACATTCATTCGTTTGTATGGGAAAAAGAAAAGGGCTGGTTTTAGGAGTTTTCCGGCAATTATTCGAATTTTTCTTGCCTTAAAAACCTTCCTTGAGCCTCAAAGAACATTTTAAAAAAAGAATTGACAAAATTGGTCCAGGCGTTATTGAGTTATGCGCTTACCAACCCATTTTGCGATTCATTTTTATATGTATACTATGTAGCTGACCCCGCAGCCGTTGTCCTGCGTGAAAATATGTGTTTTTAAATGAAAAGATAGTTGAATTTATCATTTAATTTTTTTTTTTCAATGCAACAACAACATTTTTTGGTTTCTGTTCCGGTGTACAGAAAAGATAGTTTTCCAACTTGTGAGCCCGCCAGGTATATCTGACCGTGTGAAAAACATAGCATTTCCAAATTTATGCCACACACTATGCGAATATCCTGTTGATCGTCATTTTAAATTCAATTTTCACTGGAAACGGAATACTTTTGAACTGAAATGGCAAATTGTTAGAACTCAAAGGAATTCGTCGAATCAAGCATTCTGCCCCTTGTATTCGATAGGTGCGTCACAATCAGTCGGGTTCCGTTACACAGTTTCGGCGCAAGCAGATTGCGAAACATAATAACGACAGATCCAACTTTGAGACGCAAATGGTGCGGTGGCACTCCAAGCCTCTCCAAAGAATTTAGAAATTCCACTGGATAATTCACGGCGTCATCTTAATTGTCAAGACGAATCGTAGTTACGATAATTTGGCCAATGTTCGAACATTCGTGATGAGTTACCTTTCGTGAGTTGATAAACTGCAGATGGAATTGATATCAAACCACCACGATGTAAAATGTCTTCGGCAATTTCATTTTTGTTTGTATCGCATAATAGACAGGGATTTGAAGGCTGATAAGTCGAAATGATTATCGCGAATAGTGTGCGAACTTCTTTTGCATTCCAGTCATTATCATTTTCCAGCAATTGTAAATGCTGACTTGCTTTTTCAAAAAGTTGCACACACCGTATCATTCACAGAACGCAATGACTCAAATGAAGTTGAACCGCGATCATGTATCAATAGCAACCCGTCGTTTTTCGGGTGGATTGTGTAAATTCGTCCCAATGCATTAGTTGATAATACACCTGGATGTACATCTACTGGTTTGCCTTGCTTTCTGCGTAATTATTTCTTCAACGATATCAAGGTATTTTCGAATGTCCTTGCAAACGGATCTCTGACGAAAATTGAGCAAAAACTCGTAAATGTTAATTTTGTTGCTGGCGGTGTTTCCACTGGCTGTACTGTATTCCCTGGGTTGAAGTACACACTTTGGTCTTCTCCAAATTAACTGCGAGACGCACAACAGTCGGAAAACGTTCTTGAATTGCGAAAGTAAATATCCTACAAAGCGCTTTAGTGCAGTCGACCATATCGTTCAAGACCAATAACCGCCATGCTGATTCCTTTGGTGACGTAATTAAAGGGTGATTTTTTAAGAGCTTGATAACTTTTTAAAAAAAAAAACGCATAAAATTTGCAAAATCTCATCGGTTCTTTATTTGAAACGTTAGATTGGTTCATGACATTTACTTTTTGAAGATAATTTCATTTAAATGTTGACCGCGGCTGCGTCTTAGGTGGTCCATTCGGAAAGTCCAATTTTGGGCAACTTTTTCGAGCATTTCGGCCGGAATAGCCCGAATTTCTTCGGAAATGTTGTCTTCCAAAGCTGGAATAGTTGCTGGCTTATTTCTGTAGACTTTAGACTTGACGTAGCCCCACAAAAAATAGTCTAAAGGCGTTAAATCGCATGATCTTGGTGGCCAACTTACGGGTCCATTTCTTGAGATGAATTGTTGTCCGAAGTTTTCCCTCAAAATGGCCATAGAATCGCGAGCTGTGTGGCATGTAGCGCCATCTTGTTGAAACCACATGTCAACCAAGTTCAGTTCTTCCATTTTTGGCAACAAAAAGTTTGTTAGCATCGAACGATAGCGATCGCCATTCACCGTAACGTTGCGTCCAACAGCATCTTTGAAAAAATACGGTCCAATGATTCCACCAGCGTACAAACCACACCAAACAGTGCATTTTTCGGGATGCATGGGCAGTTCTTGAACGGCTTCTGGTTGCTCTTCACCCCAAATGCGGCAATTTTGCTTATTTACGTAGCCATTCAACCAGAAATGAGCCTCATCGCTGAACAAAATTTGTCCGAAAAAAAAAAAAAAAACCGAACACTGATTTTGGTAATAAAATTCAATGATTTGCAAGCGTTGCTCGTTAGTAAGTCTATTCATGATGAAATGTCAAAGCATACTGAGCATCTTTCTCTTTGACACCATGTCTGAAATCCCACGTGATCTGTCAAATACTAATGCATGAAAATCCTAACCTCAAAAAAATCACCCGTTACAAAAGTATTTTATCGATTTCACCAATCTGCAATAATCAACATTTATATGAGTTTTGAATTAGACAATAATGGTAAATATAGTACGATTCATGTGCTGTCAACTTCGATATCCACTCTTCCAAATTGAATGCTGAATGTTCTGCCATTGTCGTCTGGTGGGAGTGGATATCCATCATTTCTTGTTTGTGTTTCCGAAAAATGCATTTATTTTCATACAAACCGAAGTGGGATTCTGGTGTCCGCAAGGTCCATGAACCATATTGGTTTTCATCACTTCGTATAATACTGGATCTTTCTCTGCATCAGGAATTTCCGCAGAAAAAAGTTCATTAATTTGATCCGGTGTAACAACCATCCACCGTCCAAAGAAGAATGTGTATGTGCGACAAACCTCTCTTTTGCCACTCAACTGAGTACATCTAGCCTCTAATAGCACCACATATACCATACGTTGCTTCAAGATAAAGTCCATCGAAGCTGTAGCTTGAAAAGTCTTGCTGTGACATAGTGACGATCGCTTGTTGATTGACCGCGATCCATAATACCGCACGTATATCATCGCATCCTGGGAGTACTCGGTCATGTGCCTTGGGCTGCTAATGTACTCGTATGTTGATACCAAAACGCCGACCGATATTGGCGCGACCTCTTCGTGGCATCGTAACAAATTTCGGTCTGTAATTAATCACTTTGTGTGCAGCACACATAACATTTTCACTGACTAATTTTCAAAAAATTTTGAAGCAAACGACAAATTTGAACGATTCAAATAATTGAAAAACAAAACAAAAAAAAATGAAAAATAAAATATGGAAAAAAATAAAAGTATGGAAAAAAATTCATATTTTGGAATTGTCCAATTTTCCGACTTTTCCTCAAGGAAAGCATACAGGTTTTTTTATTTCTAAACCTTCCCCGACCCCCACAGAACATTATCTGAAAATTTCATCAAGATTGGTTCAGTCGTTCTCTCAGCGTTACTAATAAACCAACATTCATTCGTTTGTATGGAAAAAAGAAAAGGGCTGTTTTTAGGGGGTTTCCGCAATTATTCGAAATTTTCTTGCCGTAAAAACCATCCTTGAGCCTCAACGAACATTTTAAAAAAAGAATTGGCAAAATTGGTCCAGGCGTTGTTGAGTTATGCGCTTACCAACACATTTTGCGATTCATTTTTATATATAAGAATATAAAAATGCATCTTATATCTAAGGAAAATCATGGCAAATAGGCAATTTGTTGATGTGACCGAATCCAAGATCCGGACACAGGTTTTGGCGTGCGCGCTGCGGCAGATGTTGATGCTGAAATATGCTTCAATAGCAATTTTAGTCGAAAAATTTCGCGTCTCTTGCCGATTTATGGCTCTGGCTTCAATAATGGGCATACACAATGCTTCAGCCAAGCTGCGCAGCATCTACTTACGCTTGTTGTTTGTTCTCCAAGGCAACGTAGGGTTATTCAAATCGTAGACAATGTAGGCTGCAAGAGCTGTAATGTCCAGCATGTTGAAGAACATCGCTAGTGGCCATCGTTTTGTTTGTCTTTGTGTTGGATATTCCACAAACATTTGGTCCATTCGATCAACACCACCTTTGGTACGATTATAATATTCAATTATTTCAGGTTTTCCACTGTCAGCTATTTCAGCATCATTATGCATGGTCGAAAGCAAAATTACTGCTTTATTTTTTTTGGGAACATAAGAGCACATTGTTACATTATTTTTGAAGCCAAATGTCATTGAACCAATTGTTCTCTTTTTGTTCTGCTTCATTTCTAGAGGAATATATGATTTGTTTTTGCGCAAAGTTCCAACGATCGTGAGTTTCCAGGTGAGAAGCAGTTCTGCAACTGGCAAGGTCGTAAGCAAATTGTCCATTGTAATGTTTCGGCCACTTCCTTGGTATATGGCAGACAAATCCTTCACCACTCGTTCGCCTTGGTTCGTTTCCTTACCAATTTCTGCTTGGCCAGTATATATTTGTTTGTCCATGCAGTGGATATGCATTTGTGGCATCGCAAATCCACCAAACCTTGACAACATATTTAGCAGGTTTTGACGGTATGTACTGCGTAAACCGTGTGCGTCCACGGTAAGGAAATAATTGTTCATCAATCGTCAAGCATGAGCTGGGCTTGTAATGTGCAGCAAGATTATTGTTCATCATCGTCCACAACTCACTGATCGGTGCTGCTTTATCAGTTAGTAAGCGTGTTGCACGAGTGTTTTTATCGTCAAATCTTAGGAACCGCAATATCGAACAGAAACGGTTGACTCCCATTGTGGCGCGATATAAAGGATAGTTTTTGAATCTCGAACATGTTCTCCATTGCAATGGTTCGCACCAGTCATAATAAGTATGCCAAAAAATGCATACAGCTCT
Organism: Bactrocera dorsalis; assembly: GCF_023373825.1. Classification (NCBI taxonomy): domain Eukaryota; kingdom Metazoa; phylum Arthropoda; class Insecta; order Diptera; family Tephritidae; genus Bactrocera; species Bactrocera dorsalis. Next base: position 27,001,511 of record NC_064305.1, on the reverse strand, counting down.
GTTATTGACACAGGCGTCCATGACTTAGGAGTTGTTTTTGGATGCGCGTTGTTGTAAGTATTATAAGTTTCTTTTGCTAACTTATTTGTGTGGCGCATAATTATATCAGCCATTTCAACGTTCATGAAACATTTGACAACATTTCAGTGCACCTAGCTGGTCCAGAACGTTCTCTTATAATATTTTGTCTGAGTACTTGACGACTTACATTTGGTTCTTTCATCCACTCAGTACCATCACGTGCAACAAATTTTTCGGCACTAGCAGGTAATTCATTATTTTCTTCCACTTCTTCTTCTTCATCGTCTTCTTCATCATCCTCATAGTCCGCATAATCAGGTAATACTTCTATGGCACTTTTCGAAACTTCAGCATCGTCATCAGCAATTTCAATGTCATTGATTTGAATTTCTTCTTCATCTTCTGAGTCAAAGTCATAGGGAGCGTCATCGTCACAAATTTCATCAAATAAAGATTGTATATATGATTCTCGCTGCTCCTCAGTTAGCCTGCATAATAAAAAAAAATTAGTATATGTTTACATTGTTGCTTATTTTACATTTTTTACCTTCTATATGCTGTACTTGAGAAATATTCGTTTCTTCTTGAAGTCATTTCGTATCCAGTTATTTATAGTTTCAGTTATATTTATTTTCACTTCTTACACTTTTGAGCACCAAAACAATAATGAAAATATCAACAGGCAGCATTTATAACAACACCTCGTGTGAAAACCACCCTTGCAGCTGCATATAAAATACAAAAACCAGTTATACCAGTGTATTTGCTACCTACGTACCCATACCTTGCGCGACCTTTTTGCACATATCTTTTGAACCAGGTAGAATATTTCAATGAAATAAAAGCAAAAATGTGTATTCGTTGTTACTCTACAAGTATATTATTATAAATTATATTATTTTGTTTTTCATTTATCAGGACAACAACAAAAACAAAAATCCACTGTTGCATGTCCTGACTATACTTGCCCATATCGCTGGAACCAGTAGGAATATTCGAATGAAACAAAAGACAAAATGCTTGTTATATTTATATTAAAACTAGCTGTTACCCTGTGCACTTCGCTACACCTAAATCGATTAAAACTCTTAAGGGATTTTATTTTGTGTTTTATTTATTGTTGTAAAACTGTTACTTATTTATAAAACATATTGGTATGCAACATTTTTGGTTTGTCCACCTGGCGCGTAAATGAATAAGCACCTTGGTGTTCCTACTCTCGAGCATGCGACGAACAATTGGCCGTGGGAGAAGCACGGTTCTTCCAAATTGACGTCGCACTTTTGAAACCTTTGCCCTTGCGATTTGTTGATATTCATCGCAAAGGCAAGACGTACTGGGAACTGCAAGCGCTAAATTCAAACGGCATGTCCGTTGGAATCATGGGAATGCGTGGTAAGAGTACAACTTCACCTGCTCCTTGCCATTTAGTATTGTTGCTTCAACCAAATTTGGCACAATTTTTTGACTGAAAGTCTTGTGCCATTACACAAAGTCGGTGGCTTCAGATTTCGTAGAAGTATAATGGGTGAACCGACTTTCAGGACCAAACGATGTGGTGGCAGACCGGGGGGATCCAAAGAATTCAGTTGGATAATTGACTACTTCATCTTGATTTAAAACGCTATTGAATCGATGTATATGTTGTAGCTTCTCCTGGCAGTTTTTCTTGAATGGCAAAATTGATTTCGTTGACGTGTACAACAATATTCGGAAATACACTTTCAATCAATTCTTCTTTCGATTGTAAAAGTGTACCTAAGTTGTTCGGCAATGTGATCAAACCGGTATCATCGATTGGTATTTTGCCTTCGCCAATGTCCAACAACTGCTTCGAAAACGCCGCTACGGATCGACCATTTTGCAATTGGACTCGCATGTTGATGGCAAGAGTCAGCCTTTGAACATGTCTCCACAAAACTGACGATTTTAAACATGCGTTTATTTCGTCGGCAGGAGTAGAAAGAGGAATGACTGGCAAAGTTTGCCGAAAATCGCCGGATAATAAGACTAATGCTCCACCAAAAAGTTGTTGCTTTTGTCGTAAATCTTGCATTGTTCTATTGAATGCTTGTAATGACTTTTTGTTAGCCATTGGGCACTCATCCCATAGAACTATTCCAGCTCCTCGCAAAACTTTTGCCATTGCTGAATTCCTCGATATGTTGCACGTTGGTGTTTCAACGACTTGGATGTTCAACGGTAATTTCAATGCAGAATGTGCTGTTCGGCCGCCATCAAGTAGAGTAGCAGCGATGCCTGACGAAGCAATTGCCAGCGCAATTTTCTGCTGTGACCGTATAGTTGCATGAATCAAAGAGATCAGAAACGTTTTCCCTGTACCACCGGGCGCATCCGGAAAGTAGAATCCACCGGCGTTATTGTCAACCGCTCGTGTAATCTTATCATAAGCATTTTTCTGCTGAATATTCAATTTGGTAATGATAGCTTGTATGAAAGTACGCAATTCATTGCAATCGTATTGTTGTTCACGTTGAAGCTCATGGTCAAGCATATCCATCACTGAACGATTGGGCGCAGTTATGCCAAGTTGCGCTAATGCCTTATTCGCAATTGTAAGGCACAGATCTTCAACCAATATCAAAGCATCATTATACATTTGTAATGTATGTATATAGCAAGTCTGCTCGATTACGCGCCATAATTAATGAGTCCTCGGTCATGCAGGCTTTGTACTTATTCCACAGTTCTTGCGGATTTGACGGAAGGCATGTAGATATTATTATGGCGAATAGTACGCGTATTTGTTTTGGATGAGATGTGAGTGATGCGTCATGAAGTGCGGTGTCCCAATGCATATCATCTTCTAACAAATGCAATCGCTGACATGCTTCACGATACGTCGCACACAACTGACCGTTAACAGTTTTCAAATGATCTTGGTCCGCGCACGTTGACTAATAGTAGACGCAAATAGAAACATTCGGCGTTGTTCGGATGGATGGTGTAAATGCGTCCTATGGCATCGGTTTTACGGACATATCGCTTCATTGCTGCTTATATAACGGCCCATTTGGTATTGCTGAATTTCATCTATTCTCTGATAACCACTCCGAAAACTGCTATATCACTGCCTTTATTTACGTATTTGCAGATGTATTTGATCGATTTGACAGAGTTGCAATATTCTACATTGATGTGCATCAACGTCTTGATTCCGAACTTTTATGACCGTTGAATTACCGCCATCTTCAGCGGATCGACGCCGATATAATGGATATCCGTCATTTCCAGTGATTGTATCATCAACTAAAGCTCTAGGATAGCACTTTGAACACTTATTGTCAATCATGCATGGTGACGTTGGATTAATAGCGCCGCAAGGGCCGTGGATCATGTTTTTAGTTACAACGTTGAACAATTGTGGGTCGATTGCTTCATCTGGAATTTCCGCTGAGATGACTTTATCAATCTGATCTGGTCGTATTTTTTCGAACTAACCAAATCAAGATGTGTGCATGCGGTAATCCTCTTTTCTGCCATTTGATCGAGTACATCCAGCATCGAACTTCTCCAAAAACACGAAGTTTCACAATTAAATCCATCATTGCTTTTTGCTTTTTCCTGAATACACGTGCTGTTAAGTCGTGACGATCAGTTGTTGATTGACCGGGGAACAAATGGCATTTGATGTCATTCCACTTGGTATTGCACGTGAACGTTATGAACAGATCCGAACTGCCGTAATGGCGCACATACGACATCGGATCTTGCGTATAGTCGTGCATATGGCGCGGACTGCCGATGTATGTGGCTGGCAATATTGTCAGACGTCCAATTCTAACGGGTGATTTTTTTGAGGTTAGGATTTTCATGCATTAGTATTTGACAGATCACGTGGGATTTCAGACATGGTGTCAAAGAGAAAGATGCTCAGTATGCTTTGACATTTCATCATGAATAGACTTACTAACGAACAACGCTTGCAAATCATTGAATTTTATTACCAAAATCAGTGTTCGGTTTTTTTTTTTTTTTCGGACAAATTTTGTTCAGCGATGAGGCTCATTTCTGGTTGAATGGCTACGTAAATAAGCAAAATTGCCGCATTTGGGGTGAAGAGCAACCAGAAGCCGTTCAAGAACTGCCCATGCATCCCGAAAAATGCACTGTTTGGTGTGGTTTGTACGCTGGTGGAATCATTGGACCGTATTTTTTCAAAGATGCTGTTGGACGCAACGTTACGGTGAATGGCGATCGCTATCGTTCGATGCTAACAAACTTTTTGTTGCCAAAAATGGAAGAACTGAACTTGGTTGACATGTGGTTTCAACAAGATGGCGCTACATGCCACACAGCTCGCGATTCTATGGCCATTTTGAGGGAAAACTTCGGACAACAATTCATATCAAGAAATGGACCCGTAAGTTGGCCACCAAGATCATGCGATTTAACGCCTTTAGACTATTTTTTGTGGGGCTACGTCAAGTCTAAAGTCTACAGAAATAAGCCAGCAACTATTCCAGCTTTGGAAGACAACATTTCCGAAGAAATTCGGGCTATTCCGGCCGAAATGCTCGAAAAAGTTGCCCAAAATTGGACTTTCCGAATGGACCACCTAAGACGCAGCCGCGGTCAACATTTAAATGAAATTATCTTCAAAAAGTAAATGTCATGAACCAATCTAACGTTTCAAATAAAGAACCGATGAGATTTTGCAAATTTTATGCGTTTTTTTTTTTTAAAAAGTTATCAAGCTCTTAAAAAATCACCCTTTATTCACATTTGCATCATTCATCACGGCATCTCTCAAATGGATGTACTCTTCAGAACGCAATTTCGCTTGGTTGAATCGAATAAAGTGGACACGTTCGGTCTCGATCTTCGCATACATATCAACTAAATACTGATGGAAAAGCTTGCGATATTTCAGGATGTAGTTGTCTTCTTGCACTGAGTTTTTTTGGTGTTTCTTTGGCTATAAATGAACAATACACAAAATATTTAATCTCTCTCCAGAATAATATCGGATACTGTAATTCATTATAACTACGGTGTAGCTCGGAAACACGCTGAAGTTGTTCGTTTCTACGGTGCAGTACAATATCTCGCGATTCAAACTGGAATTTTCAGGAGAATCTGTATAGGCGGGATGTATCATTTTTTTTTTTTTTTGCAAAACGTGCAATGATACACCCATTAAATTTCTTATGTGCACCCTCCAAACGGACCCCAATCACCCCTGAAAATTTCATTGAAATCGGGCAAGCCGTCTAGGAGGAGTATGCGAACAGGAAGTTTTGCCACTTAATTTTATATATATAGATATACATTTCAAAAAAAATTCATAGAAAACGGTTGAATAAGCATTAAAAAACCGCAAAATAAGGTCCAGGGTACAAACGTATCCCGGGTGTGTGTTTACGTGGTATTTTCTGGATGTGTGTTCTAGGGTTAAATCCAGAAGGAACTATCGGAAAGCGCAGATCTCACTAGTTTGTCATAGATCTTGTCCCCTACAGTTGTCAATGTCGGCTCTAATTCGTAAGCTTGCATTTTTGAAGGTTTGAGTGAAATCAGACTCCGGTCTCCTCGATTCATCAGACTGTTTAACTGCATTGAAATGTTGGAAATTGGAAGCGGAAAATACTGAACGAACAGATTTTACAATTATTTTCTCATAAACTATTAGAGATAAATCGATGAAATTTTGTGTAATTTGATTTTGTGCTAATGCTTTTCTTGCGGCACATATGTTGGGAACTTAAGAGCGCACTGCGCAACGATCGATGTGCCATTCGTTTTAAGAGCGGCAAGGGGACAAAAAACTCAATATCTTTGGAATGGTATGAATGAAGAAAATTTTTTTGCAGATTTTTAAAAGTGAATATTTTCCGCGTTGTGTTACATACTTTTAATTTTTTTTAGCGTGAAGAACACTTGAAAATTTTCAAATTCAATTTTCCAATTATGTAAAATATTAGTATTTAAACAAATGGATCGTAAAAAAATATCTATAATATAGCTCCACAATTTTTCTTTGACTTCACGAAATTTTATCGACTTATATCCAGTAGTTTATGAGAAAAAAGTTTTACAATTTTATCATGCTCTAAATTTCAAGCTGCAATAACTTTAACAGAAAAAAATAATTTTGACGAAATATTTATATCACTGGGTATGCGTCTGGTCCTAATGAACTGCTCATTTTCAAAATTGGTGATTTTTTGAAATTTTTATGGACCACTTGACGTGGTTTGACCTAATGCCATTCCTAGCGACTCTGTCTTTACGCGCTCTATGTGAATTGCGCCTGCAGTGAGCTGTTCACAGACGCCGGCAATGTTCTTCGATTCCTCTTCCTCACCAGCCACATTTGTTTCTAGCTTTTTCCGCGTCTCTGAACTTTTTGCGTTTCCTTTTGCCTGCGAACGGCGAGTGTTCACTGTTGGCAATTAGATTTTCATTAAGCAGCTCCATGCCGACGTAGCCTATGCTCTTGCTTCACGCCTTGACTGTTTCGGCTCCTCTCTGCACTTTGCTCATCCCCATATCTCTTCGGCGTATATTTTGCTTATCGTCCTTCATTGGTTTTACCAGCACCTCACCGACATCGCCATGCATCATGCATAAGAATTTATGGATTCATGCGGCGCTTGTTGCATGCAACATGCTGTGGCATGTGGCAACATGTTGTTCCACAATATTCATTGCACAATCATTTATCGCTTTGATGAATTGCCTTTTTCGTAATGAATTAATTAGTACGTGATTTATTGGCAACTCTTTTATTGGCACCTCCGCATCGGGCACCTTAAGTTATTTTTAATTTCGACAGTGATTTTTTAATTAAAGTTGAAGTTACTTTCAGGTGATTTTAGTTAATGGATTTAACGAGGGTGGGTTTCTATAAAAAAATATGTAACTGAGATAGGTATGATCTAAGTCAACGCGGATCGAACTGAAGTGGGATAGTTTTCGAATAATCTGTTTTTGATAGTGTCCCTTTGTAAAATATCGAAATAACCAAACTAAAGAATTGAATGAAAGAGAAGCCATTACCCTTGGCTCAATATAGTGCATACTAAGCCTGAAACTTCTTATTTTCGTGATAAGAACATTTTCCCGTTAAATAAATGGTGTATGGCTAGCACAACAGACTTTTGAGTCAACTACATGTTCCTAGCCTTTCAAGCCTTTGTTGTACAGTGGGAAACGGTAGTTATTATTTCTTCATTTTAGATATTACTTCGAACTGAGTTTACGTTGTTCTTATTTAATCAATTTTAAGTAAATATACATAACAATTGGACCCTTTTTTTAATTAAAAATCTTTGCTGTCTCTGCAAGAGTTTAATAAGGATACTGCTATTAATTTGTCCAAAACTGGTTACTTCATGTATGCTTGCCTTAATTACTTCTTCAATTTCCCACCTTCGGTATGTTTTTGTCTGGCTAAGTTTCCCAATCGCAAGCTGAGCTACTGAGAGACCACTTGCAAGTCAGCACCAGAGATGAATTTGATTCTGTAGCAGTGGTTAAAAGTGGCAACGTTGTTTTATACGATTTCATTTCTCAAGTTTATTTCGGTTATTATCCGATAGCATTTAGTGAGTTCAAATGAAACGAGATCAGAAAGTTTCTAGTTCTTTTAGAAGCTGCGGCCTTACTTACGATTCCTCTTCTAGAGTCTCACACCGTGGAGCCCCCAAATTATTGAAGTGTGCCTTGCAAATGCGGCACAAGTGCAAAAGAGTGCTTTGCTTTTGACATTTCCGGCGGTTTTTTCTGTAGGCGTGTGCCACCACCATTCTGTGATCAGTGAGTATTCAATGTCCCTACAATAGTTCCTACAGTAGATTTATTCCAACTAATCGTTGAGATAATTAATCGATTTACCACGGTCGACCACATTTTCAGATGACATCCGTAGACTAATCTAAGCAATCTCGTTCCCTATCCCATTGCCGTTGATGGCTTTGAGAATCTTTGCAGTCTCTGTCATTTAGTGCGGTGGGTTTATTATCGCTTGAAAGATCATTCATTGCCATTTACTTTATTCGATGACTCGTTTGAGCATTTCGTCTGGTAACTGGAAAATGACGCGCGTAATGTTTTGCTTCAAGGCCTGAATTGGGCCTAACATTAGACTTTACGCATCGGCAGAGAAGAGAGTTCTCTCAGTAAACTCATTGAAACCAAATTTCGGCGAGATCACCGGCTTCTATTCCCGGCATCAAATATTTGGTTATCATGCCTTCATAACGGTCCCCATTAACGATTGCGTTCTCACTGGCATTATTTTTGAAGAAATATGGACCGATGGTTCCACCTGCCCACAAACCACACCAAACTTTGGTTTTTTCGGGATGAAATGGCAGCTCTTCAATCGCTTCAGGTTGCTCTTCGTCTCAAAACGGCAATTTTTTGTTTACATGTCCATTGATCTAGAAATGGGCTTTATAGCTGAAAAAAAATGTTTCGGCAACGACGGATCTTCCTGAAACTTTTCAAGAGCCCATAGAGTGAAACATGTCGCGAGGGAAGGTCGAGCGGTTTCGGTTCTTGTGCAAGCTGTATTTTGTACACTTCAATTTAAAATCTCGACGTAAAATGCGCCAAGTCGTTTCATACGTCAGCCCACGTTGCAACGAACGACATCAAATCGACTCTCCACGGTCTTCGTGTACACTTTCAGCTACGGCTGCTATTTTTCTTCATTGTGTGCTGGACGAATAGACTAGTTCTCCACTTTCGAAATATGGATCTGAAACTTGGTGCGTTTTCTTTTTGCTTATTCTGCTCATTTGTCGGAATCGGAGGAAATTTAAATTAAATGAACACTGAACTATCGGAATAAAGTCTTTTTTATATTTGTGAAGGATCTTATAGCTTCGGTGGAGTCGAATTTAATGTATTTTCTTGCTTCGAGGTTCATATTCCAAATTTAATTAGAAATTCAATAAATAAAATTGTTTTCGAATAAATTTCGACTGCGTGGGCGAAAATTTTAATGCGCACATTTACTAATTGTTTTCAGGTTATTTCACTTAATGCACATTTCGACTACAAATTTCTTCATTTCAGCGAAATTTTGGCCAAATTTAATAAATTGTCAGCAACATTTTCCACACGCCTGCGTACAGCTAAAACGCAATGTTGCTTGCAAAACAAATCCAGCTGACGCGTCTACGGTAGCATGAGTGCAGCATACCTGATACGCATATCTGGCAACAACAGCGGCGTGCCACATCCACCGTGCCACATGTAATTCGCCTGCTCATACTTAATATGTTTGTGGCACGCGAGAGTTGCGCAGCGCACCGCCGCTGGAACAACGTGTGGCTGTTGCATTGCGCTGTAATTAAATATTAAATGTAAATGCGTGCGCGTGCATTTGTGCGCATGTATATGTTTGTTAGTGTAAAGCATATTATGCTGCATTCAATATGCCGCGCCGGGACAAAATGTATGTGTGGTGTTGTTGTTTTGCAGCGTGTTGTGCGGCTACACGTGCCACAAAGTATGCTACGATTTTTGGAGGCAGTATTTAAACTGGCTACGCTCTGCTACGCTGATTGTAATTATTTGCCCTTGTGTTTACCAGAAAATTTTCATTGTGATCTAAAAATCTACGAATTTGTAATAATTTTAAAAATAAGTAGTATCGCGATTTTTAAGTAAAATTATTCTGAATGTGTACTTTCTCTTTTATCATATGCTCGCTTCAAATTCTACAATTCAGTTATTTGTGGCATACTTTTAAGCAACATATATTTAGGTCAAAGATTTCTAGCAGGTGAAGATTACAACGCAAAACATACTTACTGGGGCTCACGTCTTATTAATCTGAAAGGACGACAGCTGTATCAAACTGTCATAAATTTGGCACAATAACCTTTAAATAATATCTCCTGGTAAGCCGACATATTGGCCTAGTGATCGTAAAAAAATACCAGATTTAATTGATTCTGCGGTAATCAAACATATATAAAAATCACACATAACAGCTGATACATGTACTGATCTATCTACAGATCACTCTCCTGTACTGATAAAGTTATGTGAACAACCCATATTCGTTAATCCAAAAGTGGGTCTAACTTCTTGTAAAACGAATTGGATAAAATATAAAAAATACGTGAGTAGCCACATTAATATTGAGTACAAAATAAATATAGGAAGAGATATTGACGAAAGCATAAGATAAGTCAATGATATAATAACCAGCTAACGCAGCTGTCTTAGCAATACGAAACAAAAACTATAAGCCGCTTGGTCACAAAAAAATCTCTAATAGAGATAGAGATAGAAAATTTATGGTAAAAGTGGGAGATTTCATATCTGATGAACAACAGATAAGGGCTGGTGTACCCCAGGGCAGTGTTTTAGGCCCAACACTATACATCATATATACAGCAGATCTCCCAACAGCTAATAATGTATTACCTTCAACTTTTGCGGACGACACAGCTATAGTGAGCCGTAACAAATGCCACATTTTAGCATCAAGAATATTAGCGGAGCATTTAAGTTCTGCCGAAGAATGGCTAGCGAACTGGCGAATAAATGTGAATGAACAGAAGTGTAAGCATGTTACATTTTTGCTAAGACCAAAGATGTGAGAAGACGGCTGTAAAAATAAACATTATTTTAGTACCCCAAGCGAACGAAGTAAGTGGAGAAAACACATCTCTAGTAAAATAACATGTATGAAGATTAGAGCTGTAAATTTAAGTAGGCTTTTAAATAAAAACTCCAAATTTAGCCTAGACAACAAAGTGCTTTTTTAAGTAAGGTTCCAATCAAAAATGCATGTAAAAATGTCGAAAAAACGTACGAATAACACATTATCAATCGGGAAAAAACAAGAGATTATTTCAACCGTTGATAATGGAACAAAAAAATCTAAATGGCAAAACAATTTAATATCGCTCCATCAATATTAGCATCAATTCTGCAGAAAAAGGAATTTATTTTGCAAGCATCATCTCATATTAAACAGAAACGTCTCTACTCCTGTGGTTTACACAATGCCGCCAAAGTAATGTTCCCTTTGGAGGCGAGATATTAAAAGAAAAGGCTCTTTTTTTGCCTAAGCTATGAACATAATGGATTTTAAGGCAAGCAGTGGTTGGATAGATCGATTTAAAAAACGGAACGATATCAGATTTAGAAAAATGTGCGGCAAAAGTTCTTCTGTCAGTGAAGGCGTATGCTGTGAATGGAAGGAAAAGTTGAGTGATCTGATAAAAGATTACAAACCTAAGGATATATTTAATGCTGATGAAACTGGGTTGTTTTATAAATGTTTGCCAGATCGAACCTATTGCTTTAAAAATTATAAATGTCATGATGGTAAGCGCATTAAAGATCGAGTAACCATTTTATTTGCTGCAAACATGGATGGCACCGAAAAACTTGAGCTTATATTAATCGGAATGTCAGCAAAGCCAAGGTGCTTAAAAAATATATGTAGCTTTCCAGTGCATTATCGGCACAATAAGAAGGCCTGGATGACAACAACATTATTAAACGAATGGCTTCAATTGTTAAATGACACCATGGGAGCCGATTACCGAATGATATTGCTATTCATAGACAATTGTACGGCGCATAATGCTTCCTTCATCTTAGCCACTTAAGAATTGAGTTTTTGCCACCCAACACTACGTCTAAGCGGCAACGTCTTGACATGGGTATTATAAAAGATTTAATGTCATTATACCGCACAGTGGGGTAAATGGTGCTCAAAATGGAGATTAATTCCCACAAGTCTTCTAGTTATGGAAAAGTAATTGTTTTTAGTTAACTAATCATAAAAAAATAATGCAATTCGAGTTTTTTGTTTTTTTTTTTATATCTTAAAAAAAAAAATGCTGAACATCGGCTTTCTAAATTTTTAATTTTTTTAAGCTTCAAATTTTATTTAAAATATATAAACTGTTTCTTCATGACTATAATCATATTCATGATCATTGTCGTCTTCGCTTGAATTTTTATCATCGCCTTCATCACCATCGTCATCATCAACTTTATTATTATTGCCACTCTCTATCACGATCAACTCTAATGCTTCTTCGGGTAAATCGTGCACTTTTTTTGGTAATTTTCTTCTGGTTGATATAACGGGGTCAGAACTGATTAAATGTCTGTTAAATATGTCTTCATTTGCTTTTTTTCTGCTGCATTTGCGAGGAAAATGTTCTCTAAAATTCTTAAAATCTTTGTTTCGAGCTTCCTGAGCTTCTTCTGATAATTGTCCGATTGGCAACATAGCGTGCGATATTATCTCTGGTCCATGGATAAAATATTTGTGAAGTGTTGGAGGCATGTTATACCAAGAATAACATTCAACGAAATATTTTGCTGTATTTAAAGCGTAGTCACGAAACTTCTGTACCTCAATATCGTGCCCTCTAGAAACAACTACGAGTATTGTATGCATCTTTTTAATCAAATTTATGTCAACTTTAGTAATTGCTGCTGACATCTCGGGATTTTGAAAGAAACGCCTAGCTGTATTGCCATCGTTAGAATTCCCAAAGCCAGGTTTCGGTTGGTCAACAATCAGACCAATTTTATCTTTAAATCCTTTTTGAATCCGTGCTTTATTTTCCGAAACTAATATTTTCTCGCTTTCTGTTCGAGCTTGCCACTTTTTTATAGACAATTTATGTATGTATATGATAAGTGGAGAAGACATTCAAAGAACCTAATCCACTAATGAAGTATTGAAAGCCCAAATTGTAAATTTTCTGTTTTTACAACTTTCTTCACCATTTCATCAATTTTATTAAAATCTTTCGAGCTAGCTCCACATAAGTAACATTTTTGTGTAGATGTTCTTTCCGTTAATGCGTTGCATACTTTTCCATCAACCATAGATAAAATTAAATTGTGTTTAACTTCCAAATATTTATTTCCATAAGGTATAACCGAATTAACAAGATTTCGTATTTCTATACCAACTCTTTCGTTTTCAGTTCTAGAAACAGCTGTGGACTCTTTTACAAATTCAATTTTTAAAGGCCTGCAGAACCTGGTAGAAGCTGGGCGCAGATTTTGCCACATAATTTTGCTTCCACAAATCAGCCTGATTGGAACAATACAGGTGATGAAAACTGATGAATCATTTGCACCCGGATTATGGTACGCTTGCTTATATGAGCTGTGTCCAGAGCTTCCATCGAATCCCCACTTAGTGTACAAGCATAAATTCGTCATTTGCTCATCGTTTAATGTTTTAATTACGTTTTTTTGTGCTAAAGTTACACGCTCAGTGGTATGGTCTAAAAGGGCTTGCAAAAATGCATGCTCTCACGTCTAGGATAACAATCCTTTTTTGCTGATTGGACATATGTATAGCAAGGAAACCTATCTGGAGCAGATTGCCTCATAACATTGTACTGTTGTCGAGATAACTTTGCCTCCACCAAAACAAATAAAGCGTCTTCTTTGGACATTTGCTGTGATAGTGTAGCAATACTTTTATGAAATTTTTTCGCTCTCGATGGTGAACTTGCAACCTTTTTCACTATCTTTGACGCATCCACTTGCCCTGAAGCTCTAAGGCTCATTTGTGCAGCATAAGCTAATAAAGGCAAAGGCACACTATCTCTTAAAAATTTACTTTTTTTTTGCTTCGTTTTCTCATTTGATTCTTCAAATGAAAGTTCTTTGCGGCCACGTTTCATTCCTTGTGAATGGGTGAAACCTATCGAAGAATCCAGCCAACTTTGTTTTATTCTAAGGAAACGCTCTTCATGCCCTATTGGCTCTGCTCCAACGAATTTTAAATTGACTAATAAAGGTTTTTATCCTGTCATCAAACTTTTTTATAAATTCATCAGATGGCTCAATACGCTTTTTCAATTGCTCTTTTAAAAATTAAAATTTTTCCTTAAATTTATCACAGCCAGAGTTTTTCATTATGTCATAAAGACTTTGACGAGGAACCCAAATTACATTAGAACTGGTTCCTATAAGGAAGATAATAACATTTTTATCATATTTAAATGTAGTCAATGCCGGTATCGCTTTTACCATGTTAGTTAAATATACATTGTTATTTCTCTCGACTGCACATTAGTAATAAAAATTGCGCGGGAAAAAACAATGTCGGTTATAATGATTTTACATATACCCTAAACCTTAGATAAGAACATTATCCCGTATTAATTAATTATTACAAAATGTAAGAAATCAAAATTTTATTTCAAAAATGTATGTGATGATGTTTATTATTACACATATGTAAGTAAAACGCGAATTTTAGACTATTCCGGAATATGTTCTTATGCATTTAAACTGCCGCTTATCGTAACGTAGGGTGTGAACAAAGCAAACAGGCATCCACTGAACAACAAAAACAATAACAAAACTTTTTTTGGCAATTGCTGTATTTGTTCTTCTTCTGCCTTAAGAAATTCGTGTATATTTAACCAGGCAGTTCGCATAAAGAAATGCATATACTGAGAAAGTGCGCAGTATTGGCGCAACTTTTTTTTTTACAAAAAGAAGCTACAACAGCCATAGATTACAGGAATGAAACAAGGTTTGCTTTACCCCGCTTAACTCACAACTATATGACTGCATATAAGGTCGAAATCCCAATATTTTAAGGCTTTCGCCCAAAAAAAATTAAAATACTTAGAGACACGTAAAAACACAAATGAAATCTTTTTGTACTTACTAAATTACCTGAACAAGAAGGCTCCATTACAAATTTCTCAAGATTTGTCCAGTTAAAGAAAATAAAAAACTTCGAAAAATGAAAAAAATCACGTATATCACTGTGCGGATACAAAAAGAAACAAACTTGCAATTTTCAGGGAATATTACAAGAAAACTGTAAATTTTTTGCCAAATATTTGTTCAGTTAGTGATGTTGATATTTATCTACTTTTGTTTGATACCAAAAATTTACTTGTACCTTAAATTTTGATTTTTGAATTAATCTCCAAAATCGACACATTTTACCGCAATGTGTACCGTATGGAAATGGTAATTAAACTAGTTAATAGCATTGATGAAAAGAAAAAATTTAATTGCACAATATTAAGAGCTATGGAAATTTCTTATAAAGCTTGGAAAATATACTAGCATATTGTGTATACAAAACTGCTTCCATGCTTGCGGTTTCATTAAAACATTAAACAATAATTTATTAGAATATAGAAATTGACTATCTTTGGGAAACTATTTCTTTGAGCTCTGAAAATGCTTCACTTTCGATGAATACGTAAATGTTGACATTGACTTTGCTGTAGCCGGTATTTTGACAGATAACAATATTTTGGAAGAAGTTTCGTCTAACTATAATGAAAGTGACAAAGATGATAGCGCCGAAGAAGAAGAAATTTTAACGAACTTACAAGTCAGAGCGTTAATACTACACTAAGACGATATTTTTTAACCGATAATGTCCCAAATAATGTCTTCGACAACCTAATATGTTTAGAAATCTCAGTAGAAAAAATATCTATATAAAAATCCCGTTAATTCGAATTTTTCTTTGTTGAGCCTCGTTAAATGGAAATCTCGGTAAGTCGAAGTCCCGCGTAATTTGTAAAGAATATGATCCCCGTGCCATTACGTCGCGACTCGACTGTATTTTTATCCACTATCTATGGATATTTGTACTTTTCAAACGGTTAATGACGAGCTCACACTTTCGTATTCCCTCTTTATAAGGTAAAGGACGTCGATGTCAAATATTGAGAGGAGAAGTTCACTTAGCCATAATCATAGGAGTTGTCCAATAAGCAATAATGCGGTAAAGCTTAAAATCTTTACGAACGCAGGAAACATAACCGAAACTGACAGTAGCCGCATTAACAAATTTGTGATAGGCTCAAAGCGCTTTGACGATTTGTAAGGGTCTATGATCTCTTGTATAGAAGGTTTATATATCACAATGGACCGGTGTTCTAAGTTTTCTTGTCCTGACGTGGTCTTTCCATTGGCTGCGTGTGTCTCGAATCGAACTTCATCTTTCAACCGAAAAACATGGTCTAACAGCGCTTTCATTGGATTTTTTTGCGCTTAACTATATCCATGTCGCGTAGAGATACTCAGTTCGTATTTTCATCTTCTTGGATATTCACCGCTCACGCGGACGGCTCCAAAGATCTTGCGAAGAACAGTTTTCAGAAATGCACTAAGTGATTTTTCATCGCGTTTCTACATCGCCCATGCCGTATGAATTTGCAGAGATATCAAATTAAGAAATGGTGCCAAATAGGCAGCTTTTGTCAAATGGTGTCGAAACCAGCTTTGAAATCGACCAAAAGGTGGTGGATGTCGATTTGTTTATCAACTCGATGTAACAAATTGTGAAAATCTGGTCTGGGATAGACTTGCCTTCTGATAAAATGTTCGGGCTGCACTCATGTTAGCCAGCATCTCTAGCTGTTCGTACTCACATTTTTCTGCCTGCCTTATCTATACTTAGCGTGATTTTCAAATCGGTGATTTTTTTTTCTATAAGTTGATAGTACTAGTTACATCTATGTTAAATTTCACGTCAAAAAATTCATTCGTATTTGAAATACTTGGGTCTAAAAGTGAATTCTTAGATTTTTACTTAGTAAATATGTTTATTTATTGAACAAAGAACATGCTGCACTGGTTATTCGTGATCACTTCGCCATATTTATACCCTGACCAGGGTATATTAAGTTTGTCACGAAGTTTATAACACCCAGAAGGAAGCGTCGGAGACCCTATAAAGTATATATCGTCACCTGAAATGCAAATTAACGTAACAACATTTTCAGAAATTTACAGTGGCATGAATGAAACACGGAATAAAATGGAACATTAGTGAAACAAAATATTAATATTGGTTAAAACTGGTCTATATATGACCGCAGAACCAGAAAATGTTGAACATATTTAATATTATGTAAAGGGTGATTTTTAAGAGCTTGATAACTTTTTTTTAAAAAAAAACGCATAAAATTTGCAAAATCTCATCGGTTCTTTATTTGAAACGTTAGATTGGTTCATGACATTTACTTTTTGAAGATAATTTCATTTAAATGTTGACCGCGGCTGCGTCTTAGGTGGTCCATTCGGAAAGTCCAATTTTGGGCAACTTTTTCGAGCATTTCGGCCGGAATAGCCCGAATTTCTTCGGAAATGTTGTCTTCCAAAGCTGGAATAGTTGCTGGCTTATTTCTGTAGACTTTAGACTTGACGTAGCCCCACAAAAAATAGTCTAAAGGCGTTAAATCGCATGATCTTGGTGGCCAACTTACGGGTCCATTTCTTGAGATGAATTGTTGTCCGAAGTTTTCCCTCAAAATGGCCATAGAATCGCGAGCTGTGTGGCATGTAGCGCCATCTTGTTGAAACCACATGTCAACCAAGTTCAGTTCTTCCATTTTTGGCAACAAAAAGTTTGTTAGCATCGAACGATAGCGATCGCCATTCACCGTAACGTTGCGTCCAACAGCATCTTTGAAAAAATACGGTCCAATGATTCCACCAGCGTACAAACCACACCAAACAGTGCATTTTTCGGGATGCATGGGCAGTTCTTGAACGGCTTCTGGTTGCTCTTCACCCCAAATGCGGCAATTTTGCTTATTTACGTAGCCATTCAACCAGAAATGAGCCTCATCGCTGAACAAAATTTGTCGATAAAAAGAAAAGAACCGAACACTGATTTTGGTAATAAAATTCAATGATTTGCAAGCGTTGCTCGTTAGTAAGTCTATTCATGATGAAATGTCAAAGCATACTGAGCATCTTTCTCTTTGACACCATGTCTGAAATCCCACGTGATCTGTCAAATACTAATGCATGAAAATCCTAACCTCAAAAAAATCACCCGTTATATAATTTGAAGTAGTGAAGCGTAATCAATAAGACACTCAATTTCGAATTTTTTGATGATACGTTATTTTGCATTTCAGGTGACGATATATAAATGATCAGTGTGTTGAGCTGAGTCGATTTAGCCATGTTCGTCTCTCTGTCCGTCTGTCCGTCTGTCTGTATTTGTATATACGAACTAATCCCTCAGTTTTTAAGATATCGTTTTGAAATTTTGCAAACGTCATTTTCTCTTCAAGAAGCTGCTCATTTGTCGGAACTGCCGATTTTGGACCACTATAACATATAGCTGCCATACAAACTGAACGATCGGAATCAAGTTCTTGTACGGAAAACTTTTGCATTTGACAATGTATCTTTACAAAAGTTGGGACAGATTATTTTCTAGAGCAACAATGTAATCTCCGAAGAAATTGTTCAGATCGGCTTACTATAGCATATAGCTGCCATACAAACTGAACGATCGGAAAAAAGTTCTTGTATGGAAAACTTTTGCATTTGACAAGATATATTCACAAAATTTGGTATAGATTATTTTCTAAAGCAACAATGTAATATCCCAAGAAATTGTTCAGATCGGTTAACTATAGCATATAGCTGACAACAAACTGAACGATCGAAAAAAGTTCTTCTAAGGAAAACTTTTGCATTTGACAATGTATCTTCACAAAAGTTGGCATAGATTATTTTCTAGGGCAACAATGTAATCTCCGAAAAAAATGTTCAGATCGGATTACTATAGCATATAGCTTCCATATAAGCTGAACACATAGTTACTAAAAGATATGAACCTGTGAAGGGTATATTAGCTTCGGTGCAGCCGAAGTTAACGTTTTTTTTTTGTTTCAACTAATATCGCGCCGCACCACCGCATTCACCTCATTTACCTTCGTGTAACTTCTGGCTATTCAGCAAATTCACATGACCACACCGATTACACCGTTTTGATTCAATTGATGATATGAAAGCTGAACCGAGGAAGGCTTTGATGGATATCACGACGGAGGATTTTTCCAAGGTTTTTGATTATTGGAGAATTCGTTGGCATAAGTGTATTTTAGCGGGAGGGGATTACTTTGAAGGATATGAAATGGACAAAATTCACCTTTCAATTTGATCACAGTAGTACATTTCGGAATAGTATATAAGCTTCGACAAAAGTGTCCTTAATACAATTCCTTGTAGAAGTGCTCTACAAAAATTTATTTGTGCGCAATACGTCCAATATAAATGGGCTTTTATTTGTAGAACTCGTCTAGCCAGAGATAGCTGCACTCTTAGAGAATCATAAAAATAGTTATCTCACAGATTTTAAAAACCCTCGAAGGTTTCTGAGGATTCGAAAATAGAACAGAACGAACGGGTGCTATGTAATGAATCAGTTGAATTGTTGAGAGCTTCAACTGGCTAAATACTTTCAGTTATCTATGCTTCAGGGCAAATTATCTACTTCTTTTGAGGATTTGGCCTCAGCGTATTGCAAATTACATTATATAGATTAATATATTGCAAACTTTAATATAATTTCTCTCACTTATGTTCTCATCTCCTTACTGTTTAATTTCATTTAAATTTTTATGCGAAAACCCAGCAATACTGCAAAAATATTAATTTCAAATACCCACATCTGCATAGCGGTATCTGTGTGGAAGGAGTTTATGAAAGTCCGTGTGTGTTCATCAGCGCCATTTCTCTCGCTTTTCACATATTTACTTACTTACTTGTTGCTATGTGCATAACTTCGCACTTCGCACTTCCGCTACTCTGCTTTGCTTTTGTCTTCAAGCGTTCCTGCTTGTGTGCGAGTTACATCCCATGCTAACCCAAGAACAACAGCAAACACAGATGGTGTGAAGATAGTCTGGTAGATAAGAAGATACATTTATTAACGAAAACCAAAAGATATGTAAAATTAAGATATGAGAAAAAACACTGATCCTAAATAAATATTAAATGCAAATGCAGCCACATGATAATAATAAAGGATAAGCAGCACTGTGGAATTTTCCCACAGATAAGAATGTTTGTAAATTAGAAGATAAGTATTTTTGTAAAACTATAAAAGCAAGAAAATCTTTGAAATAAACAGACACACATTTATTCTGACACTCTAAAGAGCCGCTCGTCTAAAATTGTTTCGTAATTTGCGCGGTAATGGAGTTCCTTCTATGTATTCGTAAATAAACTAAAGCCAGCAACTGCATCCCTTCTTCTGCTTCTTCTTTTTATTTATGTGTGCTTTGTTTGCGCGCAAGTGACTGTGTGCGAGTGCTGTTTCACTATAAAAGTATTTCTTGAAATTTGGATGCTGCTCGCTCTTGCGACACAAATTATAGTGTTTTTGTTCTTGTTGTTACCGTTGGTGTCTTCGTTGTGAGTTGTGTCGTCGCGAACTTTTAATAAAATTCAATTTTGCATGCAAATTTCATTTCAGATTCATTCATAAGAAACTTGTACATGAAGAATGCTTACATAATAGTTTTGTACATCGACTAAAACAAGTGCTGACACTAGCGGCAATGTACTTCATACTAGTATTAAGCAAAGTTACGTAGGTTGCAAACCTCCAAAAACAAAATGTGAAATGAGAAAAGTTGTATATTAGTATGAGTGATGAAGGCTGGGGTTTTATGTAGCTAACACACCTATATTTTATACTTTTATTTGCCCGGTGTTGGCGATTGATAGAATTTAGCCAGAATTGGGCGATGTATTCATATTTAAATTATTTGTGGTATTATTCTTCTGAGATATGTATGCTACTGTTACCCTTAGATTGTAAAAAACCTGTGGCAGTCCTAATCTTTTTACTGAAAAGTCTTTGTATTTCATGGTGACTGATAAGGAAAGCAGGTGGTGGAGAATTTTGTTGGGAGCTCTCCATCTACTCTACTCGTAGTTTCGGTCTACTAGCTCGCTGCCTAATAATGCAAGACATCATTACCAATAGACCTCATTAGAGATTGAAAAATTGCGATAGACAGAAGATAGAAGTATCAGGGATTGATATTAACCGCCTTATTAAATTTGTGGCAAACCCAAATTGCTTCGTCGATCTATGATCTCAAGACATACTATTATGAGTTCATGTATTACTGTAAGGATGAATATCTGCCCAAATACAACTGTGGGCAAAAATTGGTAAGACTTTTTAAGTTCAACTTCGCGCGAAAACCCATTCGTCGAAATATTTTTTTCTGTGTTGGTACGCCTGTCAGTGACAGCTGTTCCAAATGTTACATCAAAATAATTATAAGTATTTACTACACGCTTGTCTTTCTGAAGTACATAAAGTGCAGTCGACAATTTTTACGATGAAAGAAACTACTCAATAAAGAAGTTCCATTAGTTTTTGTATACGAAATATTATTTCTGGTGCCGAAACCCTCAGAGTGTCGGAAAAGGCTATCAATATCGACTGATTATAAACACATATATAAAATAAAGGAATTGGTGCTTGAGAATCGTCGATTAATAGTCAGAGATCTTACTAGCATCGTTGGAATATCTTAACCATTTTGAAAAATCATTTGGGCCTAAGGAAAGAGAAATCACGATTGGTTGCAAAATCACGCATTTTTTCGAAAGAAAACAGCGTCGCATTAACGTCTGTGAAATAATATTTTCCGACTAGCAGGATGTCAAGCGCTGAGTCTTGAATCTATGCTTATGATACGGAAACAGAGACCAATCTAGTAGAGACCAATCTAGTAGAAAATTAAAGTTCTTTTGACAGTTTTATTCGATTTTTGAGGTCTGGTGCACTCCGAATTCTTTCCGATCGGCTAAACTGTCAACAAGGAGTACTATTTAAGTGTTGTGCTATTCATAGAAAGGGGCCGGAATTATGATCCGACAACTCTTTGTTTTTTGCAACTCGATAATGTACCATCGCATATTGCATTAATTCCTCGTGAATTTTTCGCTCCATGTGACTTCTGGCTATTCAGAAAACTTATATGACCGTTCTGGGTTTATTAGGTAAATTAAATCGCTTCGCTCATTGAAGGTTATCCTGGAAATTTACTTTAACAACTGTTTTGAAGACTGGAAAAAGCGTTGGCACAAGTTTAATGAGGCCAATAAAGATTACTTTTAGGGCGATGACATAGTTAAAAAAAAAAACAAATTAAGGATACTAAAATTATGAACAAAATCTGACTATGTTGGTTTATTTTATTTTGGATAAACCTTACGACCTAACTTAATCTAATATTCGGTCCAGATATTGTACAAATTTTAGATCTCGATCACATTCACTTCCCTTTTAACTACAATCATTTTGAATTTGAAATTAGAGGAAAGAATTCTCAACAGTGATAGAAAGCTGCAAATTATTATAAGTACTGCCAAGCTCAGAGAAGCTGTGGGTGAGGGTTGGGTTATTCAAATCAATTTTAGCAGTCACTTGCGTTACCATCCTAACCTAACTTTACAGACGCCAAAGCTTCTCTCTCCTTGTTATTAACATGTACGACTTACACTCTTTTTATTGCCATTTTTTTATATTCGATGCCATTATTTTCTTACTCCGCTATTTGAGTACTTCGCAAAGTCGTGGTGGTCTACCAAATAAGCAAAAACTAAAAGTACAATAACAGCAGCAATAATCAAAAAGTGTAAAACTTCACTTGCTCCTCCTAACTGCTATTGTGTTCTACGTAATACAGGGTAGGCCATTTAAAGTTGACCCATTTGGCAACGCTGTAACTTTTAACAGCGCTGACAAATCGGCTAATGTCATACCGCGTTAGAAGCGTCATTCGAAGACAATTTATACCATGGAACAGTACACTCCAAAAGAACGCGCTGAAATTGTTCAGCTTTATATTCAAAATAACTTTTCAATTGTGTTAACTCAACGTGCGTTTCGCAAAAAAAAAATAAAGTGAAAAGTGCTCCAGTTAAGAACACAATTAAGTCTTTATACGCAAAATTTGTGAACACCGGTAATCTCAGTAATGCCAGTCATGCATCCAGACAACGCACAAGACGTTCTGATGAAAATATCGAAGCTGTACGAGCCAGTATTGAGGAGACTCCATCGACATCGAGTTATCGCCGCTCTCAGGAATTAGACATCTCTCGCACCACTCTCCGACGCATAATTCATAAAGATTTGAAGATGTTTCCATATAAAATTCAAATGGCACAAAAACTAAACCCAGCTGATTATCCGCGACGCCTTAATTTTGGCAAATGGGCCATCGAAATGGCTGAAAACGAACTTGACTTTTGGCGAAAACTCATCATGTCAGACGAGGCACATATCTCGTTGAATGGAGGCGTAAACAAGCAAAATTGCCGATTTTATGCCACCGAAAATCCTCAATTAATTGAAGAACAGCCTCTTTACGACCAAAAAGTAACAGTTTGGTGCGGTGTTTGCGCGAATATGATCATCGGACCGTATTTTTTCGAAGACGATGATGGAGCCACGACAACAGTCAATGGTGAGCGTTATCGAGCCATGATAACGGATTTTGTGATACCCATTATTCGCGAAAATGACATGGATAACTTCTGGTTTCAACAGGACGGGGCTACATGCCATACAGCTCGACCAACAATCAATTTATTGCGACCATTTTTCCCCGGGCGATTGATATCGAAAAATGGTGATGTTGACTGGCCACCGAGATCACCAGATTTGACGCCACCAGACTTTTATTTGTGGGGTTATTTGAAATCCAAGGTATACGCTAATAAGCCAAAGACCTTAGCTCAACTGAAAGCCAACATTCGACGTGAAACAGCCGCCATATCATCCGAAACATTGGCCAAAGTCATGGAAAATGTCGAAAAAAGAGTGCATTTAGCTGTCAAAGCTAAAGGTGCCCATTTACGCGATCTAATTTTTAAATATTAGCTGAAACAAATCCCCTTGGACCAAAATAATTATTTTTGAAATGAACAAAAAACATTGTTTTCTTTTGTTCTTTTTTTTTAGAAACAAATGGGTCAACTTTAAAGGCCTACCCTGTACTTCCTACTTTTCAATTCAACACCATTTTTTGAAAATTTTCTCCAAGTTTTATGCACTTTTCGAATACAAAATATATATAGTTCACAATCATTACTTACTCACCAGTTGCATACTTAGCATTTGTACTCGTAAAGATGCTTAGCTACTTTTTTCGGTGTTTTATTTTTATGAATTTCATGGCTGCGCACTTGAATTGTGACTGTCATGATACTTCTGTGGCACTATTGTTGTTGTGACAGCAGTAAGTTGATGATTTTGCTAACTGCTTTTGAAACTGTGCTGTGTTCCACTTTCTTTTTTTCAAGCGTCACACACTTTAGTAGCTTTGGAGCAGTCACATCAACACATCGCCACAACGCGAAGCGGAAGTGTTTTAAGTAGTGCTAAAAAGTGTTGGAGGCACTCAGCGGCTGGTGCCTGAGCAGCAGCGGCAGTAGCTTTGCTGGTTTGGGAAATGCCAAATGCATTCATACAATATATTTGTCGAGAGATGCTAGGTTTAGTACAGACCCATTTAGAAAACTTATGTCCGAAATGGGAACTGAGGTCTTCGGAATTGGGGCT
This sequence comes from Bactrocera dorsalis, assembly GCF_023373825.1. NCBI lineage: Eukaryota > Metazoa > Arthropoda > Insecta > Diptera > Tephritidae > Bactrocera > Bactrocera dorsalis. The sequence goes on along the minus strand of NC_064305.1, from coordinate 26,977,135 downwards.
GGTTTGAGCTGTAAGTCTGTAAGGAAAATATAAGGTAAAAATATTTGAGGTATCGTCCAGTTTCCACAACAATTGGATTCGTTTGTACAAAACCGTCCTGAACTAAATCGTACTTGCGTTCTCAAACACTATTCGCGAAACGTTTTCTGATCGTAAAAAATGTACATACTGGCGAGTTCAGTAAGCGTTGGTCTTGTAGGTTTGCGAAAGCATTCTGGCTTAGAGTGGAACGCAAAAGGTCAACTGAACTATTCACTCATAGCAAGGTTCACATAGTCGCTATAATAGGTGTCTTAACTAGACCCTATCCATTGTTTTTTACGCTGTAAGGCCATATGTTGTAGAGAACACAACTTGTTAAATCTGCGGGGAGGACGATGAGATAGAAACATTTGGACGGAGAAAGTGTCTACAAGTTTCCATCTCATCTGCCCAGCTCTCGCCAGATTAAGATTGAATCATCTTGGTTGTCATACTTTCTATGAATCCGGTGTATTGGATGAAGTATATACTAGCCGGCTCTATAAATTTGTGGCTAGCTTTTCTCGCTTTGCAGATATACTTACCTCGGCCTTTTTGAAAGGTTCTTCGGTGCTGTGGGCATTAAAACGGACAAGTGTCCCTAGCAATCTAAGTGGAATTATTCGTGGCCTCATGAAAATAAGCATAAGCATAAGCATAACCTAATTTAACATACCAAAAGTGCATCAAAAGTTTAAGCATTGTTTGGATAAAATCGAGGCACTGAACTGACTGAGAACCAATATTCTAGGACTGTATATATTTAGCATGCCAGACCTCTTTATGTAACACTAATATTTTTCGTTGTCTCATCCGACTCCATCGAAATAGCTTGCCGGGTGTTATATGTTTAAAGCTCCTATGAATTCTTCTCGGTGTGCATATAAAATATCTTTATACGTTGTTCCCAAATACTGATTGAGCTCACCAGAACTGTATTTTCCAAATTAGTTCCCTTGGAAGTAACAAGCGTTCCTCTAAATTGGTAAGCTTCTCAATCTGTTTGTAGCTTTCCAAATAGTATTTCTTTAACCCTACACTTATTGCGACTTTAAACACCATATTATTACCGTAGTATTATGAGCTTCTTTGATTCGGCGATCTAAACAATAGGATTCAAAAGGTGGAGATTAAAGGAGGCACTCGTGAAAAGAGCTCAATCTTTGAACTACCGTTCGTACACGTCAGCAAAGAGTGATTTCACGAAAACTCGAAAAAGAGCTTACACATATCTGAGAGCTTTCGTCAGCTAAGCTGATTTGGACTGAAGCTCGGAAACTATAAATTTAGTGCAAACATTTCCTAAAGGGTCTTGTTCATCGTGCCTGCCTGTATTTGTCAGCACATTTTTCTAGTTTATACTTTTTTATTACCGTTGGGTTACTTGCAGCTCGGCACAACTGAACGTTCACTTTTTTCTGGGCTGCATTCTACCAACTTTGTCGGCACGCAGAGATTTTGGCGAAATTGTTGCAATTCGAGCAAGTTTATTGCAGTTAAGGTGGCAGCTGCTCAACGCAACACTACTTTTACAACCACTCGTCGTACATTTTACCACTTTGTTATTTTATTTTATTTTTATCATTATTTTTGCTGTTATTTGTGTTGTGTTGACTATGTTTATCTCTTCCGGCTCCAGCCTGGCATGACCGACAATAACTAGAATGCGAAATAATGACCACAGTCACAATTTAATCAAATTACTACTTTTAGGATAGAAAGTTTTGTCAGCCTTCAGTTTCCTTTACTTTTATTTCTCACTTTGCCTCTCAGCGCCTTGGCAATTGTTTAATGGTTTTTGAGGCGATAACTGGAGCACAGGTCATAAAGCGTAATTTCTTTCAGGGTTGAAAATTGATATTATGAGTGGAGGTTTGCATTTATTTGTCGAAGAAGCTGAAGTGTTCTTTGTTTTACCGGGCACTGAACAGAAAAGACTCCACATAAAATGGAAAGTGGTACAGAAAGACGAAGTAGATAAATTCTTTTAGCCGGTTACCGGAACATGGTCAGAATATTATAATGGAACGATTCTATTGATGTTTTAAGAAAAAGTTCTTTGATTTGCCTGATTCTCAAATTATTCCAAAAGTAATACATTAGTAAAGGTCACAGCTCTCTTCAGAGCACTAATAAGATATGTGAGCTTTTAGCCGGCGCAAGCACTTCTCTGGCTTTCTGCGATTAGCAAGTAGCCTTTGAAAGTCCTGTTTCTTGTAGCTTGCAGCTATGTTATCAATAGCTCTTTCTCTTTTGAAACTATGTCAGAAGAAGATATAAGGCTAGTAAGAGGCCTTGACTTATAAAGAAGGCCGAAGATCTTCCTAATACTTGATCCACTTTTAATCGGTTAGGATTACACAAAACTTAACAATTATGACCAGATTATTTCAAAATTAAACATGTCAATCTTACAAGATAACTTATGGCAAGATAAAATTATAACGGTTTAGAATCCAAATCAGTAAAAAAAATCCAATAACCTCAAATTATATATGTCGAAGGTCAGAAAAGCATCCACTGTGATATAGGAAGCGCCAACTAGGTATAATCATAAGCCTCTTATATATAAATTTTTCAATTCAAATCCAAAAATCATGTTTCTGAACTCCAGTCTTCGAAAAGTATTGAGTTATGTAAAAATGTTGTTTTGATTTGATTCGGAACTGTGACAATATAATCTGAGTATGTTTATCGATGTATGTTAATACTTCGTCTCATTTCGTGCATATCTCAAGTTCGTATATAGGTTACAGTTTGGAAACGGATTGCAGCAATCTTACTTGGTTAAATGCTTTGTCTATGTCCATTAATCTTGCGCGAGCGGAATGGTCTGTTCGTTTCGAGATAATCTTTGAAGTGTCTAGGTTTCACATACTGAAGAGTAGATGTAATGATCTCCATGACATATTAGACGCTTCCTTCTTGCATGTGAGCTGATCGTGTGGAGTCGGCGATCAGTGGTTGGACATCTGGTTTGAAGTCAGCAGACGGTGGAATGTCAAGTCAAACACACAAAGTTTAAAAATCTAACCAAATCAGCTGAGATGTTCTTAGTGAGAATTCCAAAGAGGAAGTGTGGAATAAAAATAAATATAACACTTTCTGCGTCTACTAATCTTGAACTCGTGAACTGGTTCCATGTTTTGGAAATGTTGGAATGTCTGAATTTAATCCATTTATTAAAAAAGTGGGCATGCACGAGTGGGTGACGATTGCTTTGACTCATCTTTAATGTTCACATATCATAGAGGAAATGTAAAATAACAAAAGAACGAAGATCTGTCTGTGTTCATTAGACCTTCATTGTAAAAGAGCGGCGTACTCCTGGAAATATTTATCATTTCCTTGCCTCATGAATTTCGACTATTTATTTCCCCAACCGATTATTGTTCCAATTTCGGTTCAAAAACTTCTTATCACTTCAGCAACTACTTATTTATTATTCTCCAACTTTGGTCTCATTTATTTGGCTTAGTCGAAATGAAATCCATTACTACTGATTTCATTTTGGCTTAACTTATCATTTTGCAAAGTAATAACCTCATCAAACACGGGAGCCGCGAGCGGATAAGCTGTCAGAGAGGCCAGCGCGAAACCTAACGAATATTTATTGTTCCTGCTTGGCAATTTGTTGTTGAAAGCGACTTGGTTGCAGACTATAAGTGATGAAAAT